>NC_083645.1:5905429-6160429 GCF_963576545.1 Limanda limanda | reverse complement strand
TATAACATAGTTCACATGTGTTTAAAGCTTAACAAAGTATTTAATAGTATTCTAATAATGAAGCTGTTCATATACAATGAAGCTAAAAGATTTTGACACATTTACAAAGGGAGGAGCATTTTTTCAAAGAAGAACACATTTCCACTTTATTGCTTTTCAAGGAGTACTGGCTATAATCAGAAGTCAGTAAGACACAAATGAAAACCTTAACATCCTCTACATTGTTCTTCTCAATTAGAGCAGATGAGCTATGAAATAAAATGGAAACAACTTGAGGGCGTAAAAAGACAAATTACTTTGGGATTCAAATATAGACAGCTAGTCTTGAGTTATGAGGGACATCAAAAATATAGAATGATGAAAAATATTGATCCGGTCATGTAAGATGTTATATGATGGATTAGCAGTGCTATCGAATGATCGTGACGGTAGAAGTTTTAGTATCTGATGTTTTTTAATGTCTTTATAAGGTCTGATAGCAGTCAGATTATAACCAGCACTCAGACTTCATGCCGCCTAGTAAATTCAAGATTCAAGACTTTATTATCATGTGCACAACAATCACATTTAGCAGTCGCTGGCAATGAAATGCTTGGGTCACAGGCTCTCTTCTAGCAATGCTCAAAATATTACACAAGCAAAAAATAATAAAGCAGAACACATATAACAAGAAAACAGAAGAAAGAGCAGAGCTGTGGGGGAGCTTGAGGAACAGCAGCCGTCCTCGGCGCCATCCTCTTTAATTCATACTTGAGAGCATATATCAGGTCTGTGTTTACCTAATCAAGTGCCAATGCAAATACATTTACAAGGCCTTTCCTAATGAGTTAACTTGGGAATGCACCAAATGAGAGATTAGTGTTGTTTTCTTTTGTGTTCCAAATTCTGTGGTTGTATAAAAGAAACACAGTCCGGGTTTTGTGACAATAAAGACGTGGTGTGATATTTCAATAGCTGGAGTGTTTCCCTCAGAGCCGGATGTTGATTTCGCTGCGCACACCCTCGCCACCAGAGGCGCTGTCATTTCCGTCTGACAGGAAGCCACTGCCTGTGGCTACTGTGGAGATGTTGTGTTCGAGCACCGTGATTCGCTGTTTCATTCTCAGCTGGGAAGAGTTGAACTCGCTCTGCAGACGGGCCAGGCATGTCTGGAAACAATGTTATTATCGGTTACATCATCATCATTGTAACAATGAGTGTATAATGAGTGACAGTACTAACAGCAGCAGCAGCAGAGAACTGGTTGTTCTGACCTGCATCCGATCCAGACTGGTTTCCAGTCGCTCCACTTTCTCTTCTAGCTCCTCCCCCGCAGACACATTCACTTCCTCCAAAAGCCCCTCCTTCCGCAGGACGTCCCTTCCCCTTTGCTCCAGCTGGGCCCGGGCATGAGGGAACTCTTGAAGTGCTTCTGTGAGGTCTTGTTTGGAAAGGCAGAACAAATCGGAGTAACCCAGACTCTGAATGTTAGCTGTACGTCTGTTCCCCATCTTGCTGCCACTGATGTTCAGGATGCTGATCTCCCCGAAGCAGCTCCCTGCTGTTAGAACAGCTAACTGGGTGACTCCATCCTCTCCCACCACTACCAGGCGGCCATCTTTAATTATATACATCTCCTTACCCACATCTCCCTTGGAAAAAAAAGACAGAATATATAATTAAGGAAAATTAGTACTGATAGAGTATACATAAAATATTTACATCATCACTTACTGAACTAGGTTGTCCTAGTGGCCTAAAGGACGCTGACCATTGACCTTTCATTGCCCCTCTTTATGGCTTTACTGAGTATATCTAAAAAGTGCAATAATAACAATAATGCTTTGGACAAAAGATGGCAGTAAAGGTCAACAACAGCAGAGATATTTTTTGTTTTATCATTGGTGCAGTGATGCCAGAAAAACCAGGAATGCAGATGTAGTATTAGAACCCCAAGTAGGAGACAAGGTAACATTTTTCAAAGTATGTGTTGCTGAACCGTTTTTGAGAGTGTTATCAACAGACAACAGTGTGTGCAACAGTACCTACAGAAACAGAAGTGGTAAAACTGACCTTCCTACAAATGTAGTCTCCAGGACTAAACACCTGTGGTCGAAGTTTTAACACCAACTCCACCAGGAGGCCTGCTTCACAGTCCTGGAAAATGCGCACCTATGCACACACACACACGCATTACACATCGTGATAGTGGAAATTTTGTGTCACAACAGGTGAAAGAACCAGACAAACCAGAAATTTGAGCATAAGCAACAATACTGGCAACTTAAGTTAAGGTGACATTATCCTTCGATATTGGCTCAGTTTTTCATTTTCTTCTATTGATGTCCTTATAACAGCAAAATTCAAACATGTATTTCCTGTTTCCTTCAACCTCCACTGAGATCCATTGGACCTCTACAGATCACAGTTCACCTCTATTAAATTATAAACAAAGGATGCTCTTGGTTGACCAATAGAAACACTGTTGCTCCCTCTGTCACTATATTGAGAACATTAGAAGAGGTTGGGTCACATTGACTGATTATCTTTACCTTCTTCAGTGTCTCCAGGTGAACATTAATAGCAATCTCTGCTCGCAGTTTACTGGGCAGGCTCCTCAGAACTTCCTGTTCATCTATTGTCTTCTGATTGGTCCAGAGGTAGTCAAACCAGTGAATGACACGTTGCTCTAGCACCTTGCTGACATGTCGGAAGTGCATGTAGTGTTTCAGCCCATCTACACGGCTCTGAAAAGTAGCTCTGGTGGCATTCATGTTAGAGATCATGGATCCAACATTTCCCACAATGGAGGCGAAAATCAGGACACCAACCTGGAACAGAAATGAGTCAAACATTTTTTGATAGATTGAAACCAGAATCTTACTTTCATGGACAATTGAGGAAGGATTATATGCGCAGAGGATACTCCATTGCTATGGACCTACCAGGAAATCAAATATCAAGAACAAGTATTCTTCATCTCTAACAGGAGGTGGTGTCTCTCCAATAGTGGTCAGTGTCAGGGTTGACCAATACAGACAGTATATGTAACTCCTGCTCAGAGACCCAAACTCTGGGTCTGAGGCGTTGGGATAAACCCATGAGTCCGAGCCCAGGCCCAGGACCTTAGAGAAGCTGTAGTATACACAGGCATTCCAGTGGATGATCACCAGGATGTACAGAACCAGTTTACAAATACGGAAAGCGTTGGGGTAGCCTGTTCGGGTCTCTGTACGTTCACACAGCTCAAAAAGACGTGGCAGACGCAGGAGGCGGTTGAATCGAAGAAGAGGAGTGTAGCTGATTCCAACAGCCAGGTACAGCAGGTCGGTTGGAAGGATGGAACAGATGTCAAATTTACACTGTGATGTTCGAACGTAGGTCTCTCTGAGGCGGCGCACGTCTTTCACCATCAAGCCTTGATCCAGAAAACCTTCACATACGATATAACATTCAGAAAACTGCAATTAAAACAAAAACCCGGGGCAAAGTTTATTTTTGTGTGTCAACGGATATTTAAGCTTCATGTGTCTGATTTCAGTTTCTTCAGTACCTGTTTGGAGGCGAACAGCAATATCCAGGATATAGACGCCATCACAGACATAGTCCAGCACCATCCACACTAACAGGTTCCTCATCTGAAGCTCATCAAAACAGGCCCTACAGATACAAATACAACAACACTCAACACACAATTTTTAAGTGCTACAGAAGTAGTAAACTTCAGAGTTATTGATGATTCTTCGTGGTATCATTGGTACCAGGAATATCTCCCATATTACATAAACTGTTGTTTGATCCATTGCTGATATGAAATGAATGATGAGGGCAGCTTTAAAAAAAAACATATATTGGTGAATTGTGGTGACTTACTCACCAGCAGTGAAGCCTAGGCAGAATATTAAATTTCTGCCTCAAGAAACTGCCAAGCATGGCCAGGGGTAAATCCAATGCCACAATTCCAAATAGAGTAATACTGTTCAGGTAAGGACAATATCTGTGCAGATTTTTCTGTCTACCTGTTTGAGTAGGGGCAGTTGCTATAGAAAAAGTAGTAGCTATAGTGGTAGTATTATAGAGTATATTATAGGTAGTCCAAGAACAACCATTTGTACTGTTAGCCACAATAACAGTTGCCAACCTGACAACTAATACGGTCCAGTTGTAAAAGACAGCAGCACCAATCACGGTCAGCCAGTAGTAGTAAGCATCATCAGACGGAGATAAGACCATGATAGTACACCTCCGTCTCCTGCCAGACAGGGACAAAAAGACAGAAACACAGTTTTATGCAAGAGCCACACGACATTTCAAAGTTGGGATTGGCATTGGGATTTTGGTTTTCATACCTGTGTCTGGTGACATTATCTGCATTGGAGCCAGTGTGGCTGTGGCTGTATCTGCTGGGTGGGGACTGCATGTCCGTTTGGGCTGGACCTCTGAAACGCTCCAGGAAGGAATCTGGTCGCTCCGTCTCGTCAGCCATGCTCTTGTGAGCCCATTCTCTAAGAGTGATCACCATACCAACTATCCTGCAGGCAAACGGATGGACAAAAGGAACATCAACGTTCAGTAACTGTATGTCTTCTTCTTCTGACCATCATAGGGAATCGAAAAGGTCAGCACTCTTTGGAGATAAATGGATCTCAATATATTCTGGTCAGGTAAATGGCCAGTTTACATACCTGGAGAGAGCTCCTCGCCCATGAAAAGAATTCTGGGAATGAATGTCTCTCCTGTCAATAGCTGCCATCCTCTGTAGCTCTGAAGAAGTGTCATCACACATCGACTGACCTCTACAGACACACACAGCACAATTATAAAATAAATAACATAGAGTAATTCAGCAACTGCTACTACAACAAAGGTTCATGTACAGAGGAAGATGTTGAGGATCAAATCAGAGTGATCAAAACTGTGATGGAACAAACATATAATAAAATATGACTAACAGCTGTTTTATTAGATGCTAGATGGATAGGGTTCCAGCAGAATCCATTTTGAACATGTGTAATTAGCAGTGTATAGTTTCAAGCCATCACCATCTGAATAAGCTGTAAAGGAAATAAAAATCCATGTTTTGAATAATGTAATTTTTAATATCATGATGAGTTTTCCTTGTCGTACAATGTTCATATACATAAACCAAGTTTAGATGTTCCATGTACATGTGGTGGGGCTTGAAGCCATGCCTACATTGAGACTGGAGCTTTAATTCAGCGCTTTAGTCCACCTGGCCACACTACCTAGTTACATCAAGAAGGTTCAGTGATGCCACCAAGCACTAAGTGACTTTGATGACCTATACAAATCTTCACCTTGGCCTCAACTCAAATGAAGTGGATTTGCAAAAGGAAGGACCAAGTTGACGAACCATCATTATTGGTAAATCTAAGAGAACAAATGCAACAACACAGTTGGTAATGGTTGTTTTTGACAACACCGACTCACGATAACTTGATCGAATTATTGCCATAGGGATGACGAAACTATCATTGTAACTAAATCTAAAGAAAAGGAACACACTTTATGAACACAGGTTTATGTTTTTGTATTTTACCTACTCAAGATAACTTGGGCAAGTTCATTCAGAACACAAGCAATAAGCCAGGGCACAATAAAAGTCAGGAATTCATCTTCAATAATTGGTGAAGAAAAATTTGTGATGTCTTAAATTGAGATTGAATAGAGGCTAAATCCAATTCTTAGATTAAATTTAATGGATTTGTATTATCAGTTGTCAGATCATGGACAAAGTATAAAACTCCAGCTGTTATCGCTTTTTTATATTAACTAACACCGGATGGCATTGTTAAATTTCTGTAAAGACAGTTGACAGGATTTTTATCAGCTGCCATTCTCTCATACAGTTGCCTGGATACATTATCCATTATCCATTGTCAACAATGCCAAGTGGCTGAGGTTGGTTTCCATCCATCAACCTTCAGGTTATGGGCTCAGCATATTATAGTATTTTGTGGTTTATCTGCAGTAATCATAAGCCTTTGGCTAAATATTCCAAATGCATGAATTGGAAAACTGACAGTGATGGGATTTGAACCCATGCCTCCATAGCGACTGGAGCGTTAATTCAGCGCCTGACACCTCACAGGAAAGTACAGGAAATTTTGCATAAAAAGACTAAATGCAATCACATTTAGAGGGTTTAATATTCATAGCTCTATCAGGTTCAGTAATTCCACATAAACAGTGTTTAGATGTAGTGATCCAGAAAAGTGGTCAGTTCGAGGTACCAATCTGATCGCAAGCAAATGCATCCTCAGACCAAATTTGGAGGCGGTCTGGGACGCGTGTAGCCGCTGTGTGAACACATGCATCCCATGCCACAATTGAAGGTCCACCTATGTGTGTGTTTGTGTGCATGTTTGTGTGTCTGCGCACCTGCTGAGTGGGCTGTCAGCTTGGTCACTCTCGTCTTCTGTCCATGTTTTAACAGAAAGCCTTTGTGAATCCTGCACTGGACCTGTCATACTACGCACACACACACACGCACACACACAGAAAGACTCAAACACATTATTACCACAGACAAAAAACAAACACATACAAACATACCCACATGATTCAAAAAACACGCAGTTATAATATGCAATAATAAAAATACATGCAATAAAAAGCAAGTTACCACACTCACACTGAAGAGAAAAAAAACTCATGCAAAACACCAAACCCACAACTCACTCACCAGCACACGCACACATGCAATGTCAGAGCCACAGTCTGAAAAGGAAGGTCATCTAGTACAAAGTCATCCTGTGTCAAGCATCACCACGGAAACCAGACGGCATAGCAACGAGCTGTACAATTGTGAATGACAGTAGATCATAAGCAGGAGTGACAGAAAGATCGACATGATGTGATCAAAGACAAACCTGATAGATTTCCTGACGCACTCCAGATCAGATCATCAATCCATCTGTTCAGTTCACATTGTTGGTTTGGTTGCATCCCATCGATTAATCTGTGTATCGACCATGTTTCAGTCTAATGATATAAATCCGCAAGACACTGATCACGGAGGACTGAAGAATACTCATATGAGGGGATGGATGGGGTGAACAAATGTAATAGATAAAGGGAGTGATCACATGATACTCCACAAAGCATCTTTTAAATTGCAAATGTGTTTATGCGTGTGTGTGTGTGTGTGTGTGTGAGTGTGTGTTGGTGTGTGGGTGTCTTTTTTCACCAGCAGGCTCATCTGAATTCAAGAGCCCTGCTTGAAGTGGCCTCTGAACTCAAGTGTGTCTTTGTGTGTGTGTGTGTGTGTGTGTGTGTGTGTGTGTGTGTGTGTGTGTGTGTGTGTGTGTGTGTGTGTGTGTGTGTGTGTGTGTGTGTGTGTGTGTTTGTGTGTTTGTGTGTGTGAATATTCCCCTGATTAATGGAAGAGAAGTGTTTTCATGTACGCACCTGCACATGTGAATTGCGGCAGGATGTTGTTTTTCTTTATCCAGAAATGGATTTTGATCATCATATTGCGTCGAGGAGTAAACCAGTGGAGCTGGAACATGTTACCAAGAACCAAACATGCTTTGTAAAGTTACTACACTGACTTGTGTCTAATGTTTAGCTTACGGTCATTGATTTGACTGTGTTGAACAAAATAATAGGAACATATGTCAACACAATGCAGTTCAAAAGCACCACAGACGAGACTACCTCCCTTCCAATGATCACAACGTTTTAGGAATTGCTCATTTCAAGTTGATGAATCACCTCAGTCTCGTTTGACACTGTGCTGTCAGCTTCTTCTGGTTAATGTGGTCCAGATCAGAACAGGTTTAATGGTTTTTGATCTGGACGTGGTCTGATATCTAAATGTTAAAAAAGTAGAGAGCAACTTTTTGGGTGAGTGTTCACAGATAACATACAAGGTTTCACAAATCTGTCTTTCTGTTGATCCTGTTGAACTGTATCTATTAACCGTGTTCAACTTTGACAACTGTATATGTGCATTCAGGGGATTTTAGGACAAGCTTTGTCATGTTTTATTTATTTATCTTTTAAATTGACAGTGTGTGAGCAGTGGGTGAAAGAGAAAGGGCTGCACATAGATACTCTGTATGAATGTGTGTGTTAATGGGTGAATGGCTATGCTTTATAGTGAGTGCTTTGAGCCATCAAGACTAGAAAAGTGGAATATAAATACAGAACACTAAGAATATCTGTGGGATCAAATGTGACATGATTTATTGAAATAGGCTCAAGGCACATGAAGCAAGCTCAAAAGCCACTTGTTGACACGTTGCAGGTGTCCATTCTGCATTTCATATCAGCACCACTCTTTAAATGGGGACAGCCTGAAAACAGCACTGCTTTGTGAATGCAAATGACCCACGTACATCTATTTTTCATTATAGACTAACACATGAGACAAAATCTTCATCTGAATAAAGACTGAGATGACTAGGTTAATTTTTAGATGTGTTGTTCGGAGTGATAATCTCACAGAGGACCATCTCACAGTTGGATCCTCTTAGCTCTACCCAGTGTTTAGCATCTTTCAGCTTGTTGTTTCGGCTCCTGGACCACACCCAGCGCTTCCAGTTCAGTTTAATCTCACCACTCTCATCCTCTCCATTTCCAGCCACAGCAGCTGGTTACACCTGTCACATCTGAGTTTAGTCATATAACCTTTTTTTATTTGTGAAACTTAAATCTGTTCTCAGTTCAGGTGACTTCACCTCCTGATCCTCCTGTGTGTCCTGATCCCCCTAACTGGCCCTAATGTGAGACACCTACATCTCCTAGTCTTGTTACTTTTGTGGACAGCATGCCACCATTATAGTTTCTAGATGTGTTCCTTTTCGTCTTCAGATATTGGTACCTCTGCCTTGCTGGACTTGCTGTACCTGTGCATTTTGAGCCTGATCCTGCTTCAGTGTCTGCTTTTGGGTGCTGATTCTTACGTGTGTGAGAGCATCCAGCTGGGTGATTACCCTGGGAACAGGGTATCAACTGATCAGATCAGGTGCTTACTGCCTCACTTCAGAGCAGAGCACCATGGACAGTGATATATATTACCTATTCATAATATTCTCATATTATAACAACTTCATTATATTACCACCTTATTCTCAAAATCTATTTCCCCCCTATAAGTATCCATGATACTCAATCACACAAATCATACAATTCTTTAAAAAAAAATTAAACGAGAGACAAGCAGAAATGAAAAAAGAAACAATTTATGGTAAAAATGCGTTTATTAAACACAATTGATCTGATTGTACAAACTGAATGTAAGTATTGCAAGCTTGTAAAGCAATTGTTTTTGCCTACTGTGGAAATCCAAATGACCCGTAAGAATAAACCGCTGAGTGGAAACTGCTTTGCTGAGAAACATTTTGAATAAACCATGATGACTGTGGAATGTATTCATCAGCAGCAACAAACCTGATCACAACACGTCCATATATACAGCTGCAGCATTTAAACAAAATGTAAAAGATTTAAACCGGACAAAAAAATCCGTCTTTGGATGTTTCTTTTATAAGTGAACTCATATTTAAATCAGTGACAATGGAATCATTTAATTCACATGTTCCTGTATGAATAGCCTGGGAATTATCTCCAGGCAACATTTTCACAAATGAGAGGGAAGGACACTGACGAGAGGTGACATCTTTATTTTCCTCAGTTATAAGTAGTAGCAGCTTTGACGTGTTAATTCTGAGAAGAACATAAATTGCATAGACCAACAAAACAAATTCAGTTATTTGTTTTATTTGAATAGGAGCAATGAGCACTTATTCCCTTGAGTTGAAGGTTGGGTTTGGTTTGTGTTCAGGGTCTAAAGTAATTTCAAGTGCATGACAATGTGATGGATTCTATTCTGGTATTTTAAACCCACATTTGCGGTTATATTCTGGATACTCTAATATGTTGTAATAAATTACAGGATTTTCTCTTAAATTGTACCTTCAAATTTAGATATGCATTCCATATTTGGAGTCAATTAATGTATACTATTGTATTAACTATTATACTATTATATTCATGAGTTTTAATTGGATTATTACATGATACACTGTCATAACCTTTAAGGGTTAAAAATAACAAATTAACCAAATAGCATGAAACTAAGAACCTTAATGAGATTCAAGTTAAGGGAAGGGTTTCATGTTATTTGATCAATAATATATATTTTATTAACCCCATTAAATTCCCTTAAATAAGATAATTTAAATGGCTTGAAAGTACAAATATTTAACATCCATTACTCTATCTTATCATTCACTCAATACTATGATTACTTCAGTATTAATGGAAAAGGTAATGAACATTAAAATTAAAACAAAAAAACATGATGCTGTTGTCTTTAGTAGAAAGTCTGTATTGTAGCACAGCTTCGGTCATATATAAAAAGGCCAAAAGGTATTCAGCAAAGAATTTTATGGCTTAAGTACAATAACTGCTCATTCTGTGAACTAGCTGGCACGTGGGAGGATACAGCAGAGCATTGAGGCAACGGCACATGGGACAGTTTGGGGAAAGGCAGATGTATAAATCTCAAGTGTGATGGAAATGAAGGAATCCAATTGGGAAGAAACCAGACACATGACTACCTTGAACTGTAGCTTCCCACAGGGCAGAGAGATGTTGACTGATCATTGTTTCTGAATGTTTCCCATGTATCAGCTTTTACATTTTAAGAAACACATTCACTCTTATATTCATATCAACAAGCATTTTGTGACTCTGCTGCCCAAAAAGAAAAAGATCTAGAAATAATGACCCTAAATTCCCAAATATTTTTCATTTTGGACTTTACAGAAGTACCACATTACTGCAAAGTGTGTGGATATCAAAGTAGACATGTTGTGCTTTTTCAATTTTCCCTCTCGTGTGATTTATAGATTTTTTTGTGTCAGGAGTCTGAGGGGTCATATGACATCACGATGCCCAGGAAGTATAAGGCGGCGGTTAGTCTGGCATGCCATCCTAACAAAGCCAGGTAAAGCAAGGACAGGAGCCAATTAAAAGAGGCTGGAATTGGTTGACCAATCACAACAGAGAGGAAGGGCTGACCAATCAGAGGAGCTAAAACCAAGTGTCACACAGAGGCTGAACAGATGCTGCAATCAGATTGATGACTGAATGAGCATAACATGTCTCCTTTAAGAAAAATTCCCATTCCCTTTGAACCCTCAGAGTATCACTATTGTTTGTATCAATGTACACAAATGTCCATTTCTGTGTTATGACGGAGGAATACAGTGTCTCTTCCTTTTTGGCTAATGCAGCGTAATCACTTAAAAGAACAAGACTATATATCGGTGTTCCCTCTCTTCAGGTCTCATTCATTCAAACGGGCTAACGGTCAGCGTGTGTGTGCGTGTGTGTGTGTGTATGTGTGTGCGTGTGTGTGTGTGTGTGTGTGTGTTTTATGCCCTCTTCATGCCTCTTCCCATCAGGCAGGCGAAGATGGTCATCACCATCTTGGGGTTGATCTCCACCAGGTCTACAGGCAGGGCGTAGACCTTCGCTCCAATCTTTCTCGCCATGGAAACTGCATACCTGGTGCAGGAAACGCTCAGTTAAGCAAAGTAGTACATGAGAGAAACATAATGAGAAACACATTTGCCACCTTTACAATTTTCTTTGATCAACTGTACATCACTGTGGTCTTTGAAAGTTGCAACTATTGACTCACAGTTAACATCTATTGTGCATTTTCTCTGGTGTTCTGAGAAAACTGTATAGTCCCTCCAGAAGACTCCCCTTTACAGTTGCCTAGTCTGGTCTTGTCTCTATTATTACATATTATTACATTTTAATATGTTATTTATATAATTTGTCAATGAACAGAGCAGGAAATTTAAAAGAGGGTGTATGAGTTCATGATAATACCCAACTGGCAAATGCATGTATTTATTGAAAACAAAACAGATTTTTGTTTGCTTTAACGCAGTTGGGTCTGACAACTCCTTTGGAAGAGATTATGTTTTGAAATGCTTTTAGCGGTGGTGGCATCAAGCAGATATATAACCTATGAAAAGTGTCTTTGGGTGCTTTTCAAAATGCTATATCAATAAAATGTATTATGTGAGAGGAGCAGCCGACGTGAGCCTCTATGCCTGAAGCGAGTGTGCAAGTGTGCTCAAGTTTTAGACACAAGTATAAGGACACACTGTGAAGCAGTCTAATGCGAGCACAGTCAGAGAGAAGCAGGTAGGTGATTACTTGGCGTTGTCCAGTTTGTCTTCGTCCGACAGTGTTCCCGTTTTCACCAGCTCAAAGTTCACACTGTTTGGCTGGATGGCATCAATGATGTCCAGAACTGGAAGACTGGTGCCAATTGATTTGTCCTAAAAGGGCAGACACACACACACACAAACACACACACACACACAGACACACACAAACACATATACTGAATATATTGAATATCACAGTGTGTACACAACAGCATACAACAACTGCCATTTACCTGCTATAATAACACAAACAGCTCAAATACATTTTGGAAATATATTATTGTAAGTGAGTTATTCCAGCTGATATTGTCTTATCCAATGAAATGTATGTTCTCTTATTGTAAAGTATAAATCAAACAGTGGTGAATTGTACCTTAAAGCTTTTGATGGATGAACTCTTTCCAGCCTCAGCCAACGTCTTATTGACCCATGAAACTATCAAGTCATCTCCTGCAACTTCTCCATCTCCAAGGTCTTCGAGAACATTCAAAGTGTACCTGCACAGAGTAAGATTATCAACGATTAAATATCATATGCCTACAGATTGTAACACCTTTGTGTAACTATGGTGAACAAACATGATAGAATAGTCAGTTACTGGTGCCTCCATCCAGATTTACTCTGGTTTCTTTTTTCTATGGCTTGTTTGAAGTGATGTGATGTTGCCATGAACTCTACCAGTTTTTATCGTCTGCTGAGGAATGTTTAATCATCTACAACATCTCTAATGCCACTAGATGCTGTTTTTCTTTCCATTCCTGATGACCCAGGTCGATTGATTGATTGTGTTAATTTCCCATGTAACAAATTCAAGTTTGATTATACAGAGTCAATTACCTCCTCATCAGCTGCCAGACCAGTGCCAGAGTTAGAGTCTCATTCCCATCATAAAGGTCCTGTCCCCCGATTCCCACCAGTGAGAAACCTGCTTTTTCCTTCCCGAGCTCCACAGCATAGCTGCAGTTTTCCATCTGTGGAACACACACATATACTTTTTCCTTTGTTTCCTCATGTATTTCAGGTTGAAAACTTGTTATTTAAAGGATACAAAATGGAGGCGTTTGGACAATAGTTTGTATATTCACCTTTTTTAAATGTCCTCCTCCTATTCCTTTGAATGGAGGGTGGTTGACTCTGTGGTCCCAGTCCACAGGCACCTTAATCCTTTCATAAAGCTGGAGGATCACTATGGCATCCATCAGATCACTGCATGAACACACACATTAAATGGCATGAACATACACCTCTCTGTAAACAGTGAACTGTGCAGCAGGGTGGCAGTAAAATGATGATTGCAGACTGACCCGTAGATATGGTGAACATGAGGACTGACTCCGAGAGAGTTCATCCAGTTCCTGAAGGTTTTCTCCTCTCTGGTCTCACCTGAAGAGACAGAAAGGTTTGGACCTGTGTAGAAACTATCCTTCCTACAGTGGACATGTGTGAAGTGTCTGTGTGATAAAGGAATTATTTATCCATGCTTACTCTCCAGATGCCAGTCCTGGTTCTCTGGTTTGGTGAGAGCTGGGTGTTTGTTGAAGAGCGTGGCTACGAAGGCCATGTTGAGCTTGGCATTGCCAACCACAACATCTGTAGCCGTCACAAACTGTCGGCAGCCGAGGCGGTCGGCCTGTAGGAGCATACACTCTGCTCTCTTCATGAGATCCTTCTCCTGGTAACACACATGGAGACATAAGCTGTCATTTGGGATAGAGAACATTATTCTCATTTAATTACAATTATAGAACTCAAAACTCGGCCTTTCACATATAAAGAACATAGCAGGAGGCTGTGTGTCCAGGTTACATGTGTTCATAACAATAGTCAAACATTCATGTGTACAACATGTCGGTTGCACAACATAACATATAAATTCCATTGCGGAGATCACGCGTGCTCTCTTAACCTCTCATTCCTCTGTTTATTCTATGTGTATGTCACTTGTTTTTCTTTCTGAGATATTTTTATTCTTTGGGGGTTTTATTCAGTTTTGCATCTGTTGCATGTTAGGAACTCTATCAACACACCCACTCGCTTGCCAATATCTTCCTGCTGTATTCTCACAAAGGCTAAATCAGACATTTAAGCAGGAAGCTGGGAGGAAAAGTTCTGGAAATGTCAGCAGCAAAAGACTCAGGCATTTGTGTTCTCACATTTATCCCCTCCGGAACCTTTCAGGGGAAACTTCATTGCATGTCTGAAAACAGTTTGAGAGGTAATCTCAGTTGTATACACGTGTCGGTGTTTTCACTAATGTGGACATGAAAAATTGTAATGGCTGAAGAGACAGAAAAACGAAAATGACATCATCAGAAAATTGAATTCTGCATGTTTGCAATATATGCAGTGATTAGCTGAGTTTTTAAAAGTGGGTTGATGGAATGAAAACAAAATCTTAAAGACAGCAGTTTCATTTGGCAAATGTAGGTGTCATACTGCAGTCAACACAATGCTTGTGTGTTTGTTTTTAACAGTGTAGAGTTTTACAGTGTATTTATTTTGTTATGAAAGAGAATGGGAAATGAGATTAGAACCTTGCCTACAACAGGATGATATCATGATCCTAATATAGTCCTAAGGGAAGCAGGAAGTTTGACAGGAAGTCAGTTTCCACTCAGCCTGAGAGTCAAATAAAAAGCACCAACAGAGCTAAGTTTCAATTTACTACAGTGTATTTGTGTAGGTGTTCTGAAGATTCCTAAACATTCCTAAACATCAAGTGAGGTCCAAAGTCAATAATGATCTCAAATTTAATGTCTGAACTAAAATAAGAGAGAATAAATAAACTATATCATGTAAATAATTGTTACACTTTGAGGCCTTAATATACAACATGGCATATTCTATCTGTTTTCATATTTCCTTATCAACTTACAAAGACACCCGACATATCGACCCCGACTCGCGGAACGTCCTCTTTGCTGCCGTCTGGAGCGATCTGCTCCAGCAGGTGGAAATACGCTTTGGAGTCCTGCACAGAGACAGACACACAAAAACACACAACAGAGAAAAGACAGAGAAACACAATGTGACAAGG
This sequence comes from Limanda limanda, assembly GCF_963576545.1. Taxonomy (NCBI): domain Eukaryota; kingdom Metazoa; phylum Chordata; class Actinopteri; order Pleuronectiformes; family Pleuronectidae; genus Limanda; species Limanda limanda. The sequence continues at coordinate 6,145,192 of NC_083645.1, read as the reverse complement.
GCACCATTAACAACACGGATTATTTCTCCAAACCACAAATGTCAAACATGTTCTCCTGTTGGTTGACTTTGCAAGCATAACGTTATGTATTTTTCCAGACAATGAACAAAATCACATGCAACATTAAATATTACAATAATGCAATAAATTGCTGTATATACAATAAAATACATTTTGCAAAAGAAATGTTACGAACAGACCATTATAAAGGGAAGAAATTCAGATTTTCAGGAATAAAGTCGGGGCAACAAGGGCAATATCGATAGAACAGCCTATCGTCTGTGTTAAAATTAGTAATGTGGAGCATCTCGTTAAGCTATACTTTATTATAAGTTTCATAAATAAAAAATTACTTTATCTTTTGGCTTGTCAATGCCACATTATCAGGACTTTGAAAAGACTGAGCAAGAAACTGTGTCTAGCCTGAAGAAAGAACCACACAGACATGGAGGAAAGGAGTGGAACTACAGCCAGCAGAGGTTCTCATATCTGTTTAACAACCAAAAATCTAAATATTATGACTTTTTTCTAATTAATGAATGAATTAACTAATTCTAAAAAAGAAACTAGAAGTTACAGCGGTGCACTGAACATTAAGTCTAGGCCTCACAGGGAAATTTTTTACCTTAATGTCTCCAGAAAAGTTGGATATGGACATGCCAACTTTCTTTAGGTGGAAATTGGCCCAGCGCAGCAGCAGCTCTTCAGGACTGAGTTTCATCAGCTCCTCCAGACTCTCCCCTTCCTCCAGCAAGGCTGCGATAGCTGTGAACACATAGTTGAGCATGACTCTGGTTGGTGAGTGCAAATTTGGATGCAAGTGTATAATTCGTCTGTTCTATCTAATAAGTATGCATGTACTTTTTTTATAAGATAGGGAAAGCGGAGATAGATTTGAAGAAATAAAGACAGTACATTAAAAGCTATGAATGATCTGACCAGCCAGGAATCAAACCACACTACCCATTCATCCATCAGGTTGCCCCTCTACCATCTTTATGCTAAAGCTGCTACTTCATAATCTGATGTTAAGGTCATTTTACGAGGAGAAGTCAATATTTGTCAGTGTACGACTTTATTATTATCATTACTTTTAAAATATCCACACACAATGTGTAGATGTGTGTGTATTTTTACACACCTTCATTGCGGCTCAGCTCTATATCAGCAAACAGTCCGATCTTGATAATCTGCCAGAGGAGCCCGAGCACCAGGTGAGGTTTACCCTCCTTCAGATCCTGAGCTCCGATATTGACGACCTGGCAGCCGATGGCAGACGCTGAATTCAAGGCCAAGTTCAGATTCTCCTGTTGGTAGGAAAGAAGAAGTTGACGTCAGGAAGTGAGGAATCAAATAACTTTCAAAATGTTCAACTGCTAACAATACAGACAAAAGTTAAAGGAGACATATAATGCCCATTTCACCACAGTTGATATGGTTCCTTGGGGTCTTAATGAAATGTCTGTAACATTTTTTGGTCAAAATACCACAAGGATCATTTAAAACAGCAGCCTTTTTACCCTGTCTAAAACAGCCCTCCTCAGATTGTCCTGTTTTGAGTGCTCCTCCCCCCCCCCCCCCCTCTCAGTTTTTGGGACGGTAGACACGCCAGATACCCAAATTAACGTGTAGAAGCACTACAAAAGTGGAATTTTCATAATATGTCCCCTTTAAGGTCGGATTATTGGAATATAACTTATCTTTGTTTATTTAATTATGCTTTTATGAATATGAAGGTAATTTGTATTGTTTAATGGTCCTCAAGGCTGCCAGTCATATTTATAATTTATTTAATGAAGTAAAAAACTGATTAACTAGCTTGACAGCTAACAGACCTGTGTGGTGAAAGGAGTGAGCTTCTTTTTGTTGATGGTTCTCTCATCAATGGTGTCAGGAACCGAGAGGTTGATGAGTTTACTGCAACAACAAAGAAGAGACAAAAATGATGTGATGCCAAAGAAAAGTAAAATATTTAGGTTATGGATAAAATAATACTTAATCAGAGTTGAGTGATTACAAGAGAAAGATTTTTTCTTGTATATGATAAAATGATAAGGATTACCAGATCAGGATGCCGTCTGACACTGCTTTAAACAGCGCTTCAGTGCTGGGGTTGATGGGCAGAACATGTGCACAGTCTGGATCCTTCTCCATAGAGGAGTTGATATAGTTGGCGAAGGCAAAGCGCTCCTGCTCTGAAATACAGAGCACTCAGTGTCACTTGCAAGGAAAAAACTCTCATAGATATGGTTTGGTGGCATTGAATACAGTGTGCCGCAAACACTTTCTTAGCTCTCTGTTAGTGTTAGACAAGTTATTTAGTTTGACTAACCAGAGATTGAGTGTTGAGTTCCTTCACTGGAGATCTCGCTGGTGCCCCCGATGGCGACGATGCCTTCTTTTTTGTTGAGAGCTTTCCTGAAACCCTGGGCCATGCGGTCATCCTTCAGTTCCTGGAAAATCTGAACATATACACAAGAACATACAATTTACAAAAGTGAATCACAGTGTGGTTCCTGTTTATTTATCAAAACACAGATCCATATAGATAATTAAAACACTTTTGTCCCAATGACTGTAAATAAAGATGGACGTATTGAGGTCTCTTCGATACACACGCTCAACCAATTGCAAGTCAGTCTCAGCTGTCAATCATGACATTTCACCCTGTTTTTATAGCATCAAATAACTAAATAAAGCCAGACTACATCTTTGTGATAACAACTGACTAAAATGACAGAAACCATCTTTGAGAAAAATGTATTTCACATGTACTTTTTACTTTGGTTCGTGTCTCATCCACTAACATGGAAGAGGCAGGGTTTATAACCTATACTGCAACCAGCAACCAGGGGCAATCAATATGATTGGGCTTCACTTATGGGAAGTAATCATGTCATCATTTATTATATACCGTCTATGGTTGGTCCTTTTCCTAGTTGATCATTCATCAAATAAGTAAGATAGTAAGTTTTTGGTTAGTTAGTTAGTTAGTCGGTCAGTCAGTTATTCAGTTAGTGTTACCTACAGCCGTGAACTCTTCAAAACTGATGCGACTGTCTTTGTCTCGGTCCAGCCTCTGAAGCAGTTCTCTGATCTGGTATCCAGGCAAAGAACAGCCCACCTCTTGGAAGAGATTCCCGAGTTCAGAGGCGCAGATGTAGCCATTACCATCCACATCTGGAGAGAGAGGGGGGTAGATGCAGGAAGAACGGGGACAAGGAGGGAAAACAGAACAGTTGTTTTAATTAGAGCTCATGATGCTCTTCTCTAATTCAGCAGTATCTTCATGACAGGTAGCAGGTCTGCTGTTCTAAATGCCACGAGTCTCGTTTGGGTCTGGATTCTGCCTTTGCTTGTCTGCTTCACATATTTACACATGTTCCTACTTGTTTGCAAGGGAGGAGTAATCACTCCACAAAGTCTGCCTGCTCTTCATGATGAAATCTGCTTAGCATGAGAAAAGAGTGGAGGAGTTTCACTAAAACCCAAATGATGTCGATAGGATGGTCTAACTTATAAGTTGCATTGTGGGAATAGTGGGATTTAGCATTAACCTATATAAGATGTATTCAAAGTCATTATATTGCTGCCTCTGCTCCTTGGATTTGTCAGTTTTTGGTTTCCTGGACAGACGTACAACACTGAATTAGTGGAGTACCTCATTTGATTATGGACTGATGAAGAAGGATACAACACATACAGCACTTTCAGGGCACGATTGAGCCTGTATCTCTATTGTAAAACAACCACACTGACAAGAACGAAAAGCTATAAAGGTGTTAATTTGCACTTTGCTAAGCTAACTGTCTACTCACACATACTTGAGAATTGTATCAACCTTTTCATCTAACTCTGGGCAAGGAAACAAGAGGTGTGAGTCTTTCAAAGGTTTCCTCACTTGAACAAAATCTGTTTGTCAGATGTGCACACACACGACACGACAAGCACATGTGTGTGTCAGCTGCTTTAACTCCACTTCAGATGTGATTGCTCTTTTTTACTCACCCACTTTCTGGAAACCCTCCCTGATCTCCTCGATCTCCTCAGCACTGACGGTTTTCGACATCCTGACACCTATAAAATAAAACAGCATAACATTAAAGCACTGAAATACAATTAAATATACAACAAGATTCGTTATCTCTTTAGCTGTGGAAATAATTGACATACTATGGTTAACACATATAGTATCATACCATGTTAAACATAAGGGATATCATCTTTATTATCTTCTTACCCGCAGCATGTTGATTTAAGGTAAACTAGGGTTGAGATAACTGCTAGTCACTGTCACACATATAAATCTGCCATTTCTCATTAGTCCAAAAATGTCTTTGTCTGTGTGTGTTTTCATTAGAACCTGAATGATATATGCTAGTTAATATCGGCTGATATCAGCCTTTCACTGATGTTGGTATTGTCTTACGGTTACGCTTAAAAAAACATGTTTATTTTCTTACCATAAAATTATATGTATTTGTTTGTATTTAGAGTTTTTTTTATTCTTTCTTTTATCTTAATAAAGTTTTATGGTTAAACTGTAAAGGCAAAATCTCTAATTACATTTATTTGTCATAAGGGTTTGATAACGACATCTTAGAAATTAGATAACTATATATACATGTACTGTATATAAATCTCCCTCGTAATCCTTAGGGGTGCTATATCTTCCTCAGGCACGGGTCCTCTACAAGAGGCTTGGGAGTTTGGGGGTGTGCAGTATCTTAGCTGTTCCTAGGACTGCACACTTCTGGACAGAGGCTTCAGATATTGTACCTGGGATCGGGGCCACTCTCTCAGTTTGAAGCCTCTAATGCTCTTATTACCACGGGGATCACATTGCATTTCACCTTCCAGATCTGTTCTAGTGCTTTCAGCTCTTGATACTTGACAATCGTCTTACGCTCCTTTTTCCCGATGTGACTGTCCGCTGGGTTTGCCACATCTATCACTACTGCCATCTTCTGTTCTTTGTGTCTCAGTGATGGCCACAGTAGGGATAGTGCTTATTGCTTCATTCACATCTCATTCACACAGCTGTAGTATTCATCCCAGTCAACAGGACGATATGGTTTAATCTCTCTTTCATGTGTCTTTTTATTAGGCATGTCAAAATGACACAGATGATAACTTTTTGTCTTTGAAGCTCAAGATATTCAAGCAGAGAAGGAGGATCAAACGTCTTAGGACGTAACAAACACGGACTTGTGGAGCAGAAGGGCCGCAGGGCTCTGTTAGCCTTTGTGTTTGAGTTACATCAGTCCGAAGGGTTCAGTGCTCCTCTATTTGCTTGGGTCAGCCTGGAGCCATACTGCGGCTGTCAAAGAGCACAGCCCCATTAACTCAGCCACGTGTCAGACAGCAGCTTGATCTATTATACAAAAAGTCACTTAGCGTTACAGTTGCATAAGCCTAGAGACCCTTATGAAATCGAATAGGTTCATGTTGATTGCCTTTTCCTGTAAAATGATTCTGTAATGGAGCGCATAGAAGACTTGTATTATGTCTTGGGTAGACAGCTATTTATATATCAGCTATTACAGCTATGACACATTATGATATGGGTGACATAAGCCTGTTGTTTATATAAATGTACATCTGCATATTTTCAGTAGCTGAAACTTAAAGAGTGATTTCACCCCAATGACAAAAAATATCAGTCTTTACCACATAGAAGAACAATACTTATTTGGCATGGTAGTTCTTTTAAGTAGTACTTCTTTTAAGTTTGGTTGTACTATAAAAACAGTCAGAGAAATTTCACGATCAAAGCTAAGACAGGATTGGTCGAGTGCATTTATCAGAGATATTTTAGGCTAAATTTCTGTGTGAGGAGCTGGATCTTTATATACAGTGGATGGGATACACCCATAGTGGAATTTAGCATATAAGGACAGTGTTTGTTTGTTTCCTTGTTTGTTTATATATTTTTAGACTGGTGCTTTTTGCTCTTCCAATCAAATACAATGCTGGGGAATGGTATATGGACACTTAATACATCCACAAACATTAACAGCAGTTCATATTCCTCTCTCTCAGCACATTTAATGATTTTGTGAAAAATCATAAAAACCAGCTTTCTATATATATACTTTCTATACCTTAGTTTCACATCTTTTGCATCGGGCTGGTGGAAGCAGCTGGAATCTCAAACCAAGGGTGATATCCACTAAAGCTTATTAGAAACCTTCTTTATAAGGAAGCTGAATGTATCAGGGCGTACAGAACCCTTCAGTAGCACTAAATCTGATTAAATCTGAAACTGGGATGACACTTTGAGCAGCAAGACGCAGGGCAGCGCTACGTCAGACAATGTTGTAGAAAACATTAGCCCACATATACAGTAATAATAAATGATAGTGAGATTAGCCTGCACTTGATATGATTTAGCCAGAGAGTGAAGCTTGCTGCTGCAGGGAACAAACCCCTGCTAGCTCAATGGAAGACAACGCTGTTCTGACAAATCAAACATGATTTCCATTCGCAACCCTGATCGTGTGACATCACAGCCAAATAAGCAAATAGACTTTGGTTGAGCTTGGATATGCAAACATCTGGGGTTACATAGTCAGGCAATCACACGAAGACACACACAGTGTCTGACAACCTTAAAACGATGGTTTGCAGGTATTTTATAAGCATGTGTTTCCTGCAAATAGGAAGTTAATTATACTCAAGATATGTCTGTGATCTGTCATGAAGTCATGATTTCTCTTTGGTATTTTTACACAATTTTCATCATTACATCTTGAATGTTTTCAGTGTGAAATAACTGAAATGAAGACTTTTTGGATCAGGGAGAAAAAAAATGCGGCCACCAGATGTCAGTACTGCAGGAAGAACAAAGCATTTAAGAGGAATCTGATGCACGTCCTTCCTAAGCTATCAGGGTGGTTTCCTTAAAGTGGAGGCAGGTTTGTGGTCTTTTTTTATTTCAGTCATATAATCAGATAAATGTGTTATCAAATGACATGACACAGTTCCACACAAATTTAGACGGTCAAGGTATTTTTTGGTAAATTAAACTCCACATTGGATGGGAATAGCACGACAGTTATTCTACTCTGAGATTCAACAGCACTTTGGGTTTACAGCACCAAGTGTAGTCACAAGAACACAGATCGATCTTCCATCCGGTCAAATTGTGTCAAATTGACTCTTGGACACTGTGTCACTAACACTGGATGGTGTGTGACCTCCAGATTGAGAATGTGAGGATTCATTCATCCAGTCACACCAGCCACCATGCACATGACTGCAGGACGTAGAGGACTCATGATGGACACACACACACACACACACACACACACACTCACACAGTCTGAGTTTAGAATGACGATGCATTTCAAATCACTATTAATCCTGACACATGCCTGCTGCTGCTGCTGCTGTACTGTCTCCAAGTCACTGTCTAATTAATTTCTAACAAAAACTAACATAAATGATCCATTTCATAAAAACAGAAAATGTACTGATAAAATTTCTCATAATCAATTATTACGGTCTGTAAACGTTGTCATGTTAATGCAACTTAATAGATAAATGGAATGTTTAACTTTTAGGCTAAATAGTAACATATGTATATATATATAAATAGCCTATAAAGTCTATATGATACATCAGCTAGTATACAGAACAATGGCAATAGTGTTATTCATAATATATTGATATATATTCATACAGTTGCACTACAATGGCATTTGTACATAAGGCTAACATTAATAGTACTCCCTGGAAATGTTGTATTGGAAGGAAATTGCTTTTCCACATGTATTGTAGCTACACATGTATACATATTATAATCTACACATCCAGCAAATATATAAATACTGCACATTTGTCTCCACAGTTCTCATAAATTCTTCATCACACCAGATGCATGCTGTTCGTGCCGCAGTGGGTCTGAATCTTATTTTCTGCAGCTCACTAACACAGAGCTGCGACAAGAGAAAACGCCCTGAAACAAGCTGCTCCCTCCCTCGTCTTACCTGAGGACCGCTGGTGCAAGTCAGTACAATCACCCGAGTGAAACGATCCCTGAGTCCGCCTGTCTCTGCTGCTCCGGCCCGTTTTCTTCCTCTGACACCGCCCGATGGAGAACCCCGCCCCGCCCCTCCGCGCCACTCCTTCCCCGACCGAGCCTCCCCCGCCTCCCCGCCAGCAGCAGTCATGCCTGATCTATAGACTGCATTGAACAGGTCAGATCTATAGACTGTATATAAACAGGTCAGATCTATAGAATGTATATAAACAAGTCTGATCCATAGACTGTATATAAACCCCTTTAGACTGTATATAAACAGGTAAGTACCATAGACTGTGTATAAAAAGGTCTGACCACAGAGCGAGAAAAACAAAAGGCTTCCATTTGATATCGACTGACAACAAAGTTTTTACAAAAACATTCATACTAAAAAAAATCTACGGCCAGTTGTTGTTCACAAATTTCACTGCAAAATAAGTATAATGAGCTAAGTGGTGTAACTGTGTAATTGGTGAAACCTCTATAGATACTATCGTCCCAAATGGGCACTGTTGCAATATAGAAGTCTGTTGCAGTTACTGTTAAAGTTAAATTAGAAACCAACTCCAGCATTTGAATTGTGATATAATGAAAAATAACAAATAGAACCTTTTCACGGCAGCCATTTTGACATGAAAGTGTAGTTAAACACAAGTGTTACCAATCAAATGAATTAAGGTTGTGCTCTATTTAGATAGAGATTTAAAGGTGCAGTGTGTAGAATTTAGTGACATCTAGTGGCAGAGTTGCAGCTGAATATGCCTCACCTCACCCTCCCTTTCCGAACATGAAAGAGAACCTGTGGTAGCCTTCAGTTTTCATAAGAACTCAAACTCAGTGTTTAGTTTGTCCAGTTTGGGCTTCTGTAAAAAAAACATGGCAGCCTCGCGTAAAGATTAATTCTGCTACTGTTACATATTTTAGAAAAAGGGGACACTAAAGTTAAAACCATATGGAATATAAAGTGTTGTCATCTCTTTAGGCCAATAAGAAGGTCTGAAAGTTATTATTACCTCTGCCAAGGACGTTATGTATTGTCTGTATGTATTTGACAGTTAGCAGGATTATGCAAAAACAACTCAACCAATTTCTGTGAATTTGTGTGAAGGGGTTTGGGCATCACCCAAACCAGATCCAAATAAATGTAGGTGTAGATGCAGATCTGGGAGCTGATCCAGGAGATCTTCTCCCACTTTCTGTAACATTAAGAGGCAGGGCGTGCTTCATCTTTTTCACAGGGAATAATTCATCAGGCAGTTTAGGGGCCAGATATTTATGAGTGTGTGCTATTTGGTGTAGATCCACATAAAAATCTGGATCTAGTGAATTTAAATGCGGTTTTATAAGAAGACTGTTATGATATGTGTTCTACCAAATCACATTCTAGTTGTGAATGAGTCACTATTGTTTGTCTGTTTTGCATTCAAGTTGAAAGCAGTAGCTCTTTGTCACTTGTATGAATGAAAATATCCTCTCAGTGTCAGGAAAATAACCTTTTAGAGTCACATCTACATTATCAACTCTCTGGAGAGTGTTTCACTCCGTTTATTTCACAGTCCCTGAGGGTTAACCTCACCCATCCACCACCTGATCAACATTATTGGCCAATCTCTTGACTGAAAATGTTCAATTTAAACCTTAAAATAAAGCTGATATTTTTACATAAAAGACCACTACAGTGAGATGCACAACAAGCTAAAACCACCATAGTGGATTGTGGCTGTAATCTGCAGCAGATTACTTATTATTCATTCTGCAAACATGCTTTATCAGTGAGTATAAGTGTGTGTGAGTGTCTGTTGCTGCTGCCAGTCTCTACATGCAGGAATTCCTCCTTTCTCCCCACTCCTCCTCTCATTCCTTCTCATCTCATACCTCTCCTTCCTGCACCACCTAACCCCTCCTTTTTCCTCTCTTCCTTCTTTACATCTGTCTCACTCTCTGTGTCTCTCTTTGCACTGATGTGCTGAATCTTGTTAGAGTGAATTCCTCCTCCACTGTGGCAGAAACCCAGGAGGAATTTGACTGGAAGGCCTTGACTTTTGTGTTTGCCACCCGTTAGTCATGGGAAACACAGTGATGGGTTAATAGTCAATGTAGAGTTAAAGTCCTCCTCCATTAACTTTTTAAATTGTGTTTGATATTGTTAATATTGTTACATCAGACATATATTGACTGTAGCTTCACATCAAAGGCTGGGTGAAATGTTGTGAAAATACTTAGAAACTGTCAACAGTATATAAAATGTACTAATGTACGATCATTTTACCTGTGCCTTCAAGCTACTTTTCATAATTCAAATAAGGGTGAGTCTACATGCTGTGATAAAGACAAGTGGGGTGTTGGTTTCCTCAGTTTTAATGTTGATTTAAATGCAAGTTCTTTCAAACCTTATTCATTGCTGCATATTTTTCAGTGCTTTATTAAAAAGTAAGGCTGGGTTTTGTGTTCTATTAAACACCTGGGGCATATCAAGTTTTCTCCTGCAGCCAAGTTGTGAATTTGTCTTCAACTGTTAAAAAGAGGACTAGACAATGATGTCATTGAATGGCAATAAGTGCAGACGGACAATCTAAATCTTTTCCACATATGTTGTTTCAAGAAGCACAGATGAAATGAGAGAGGATACAGACATTCCCCATTATAACGGCTATAAGTTTAGGGGGTTTGAAGCTACACCTGATCTTTATCATTAAATAATCAGTTGATTATTTTTTACTAATCTATTTGTGGATTAAGTGTTGGATTAAAATATCTCAAAGAGACAGCTGGTCTTGTTTTGAAAGCAGAAAATTACTTTCAAGAACATGGAACCAGCAAGTATTTAGGAATTTTCTTGATTAGTTGATTGAGTATTGAAATGTTCTGATTAATTCTAATTAAATCTAACCAATTTAATTCTATGTTTAGGTGATCTGGTGATAAGTCCTTTCAGTTCTGCATATGTCAACATATTTTATAAATAAAAAACAGTCAACTCATTGGGGGCCCTAAGTGGGTCCACTGTGTGAGCGTGGGCTCATAGTGGGGGCCACATGTGCCCTGCATTTCCACCTGGGACATTGGGCTGCACACATGGGCCCAACGTTCTAGCCACAGTGGCCTCAAAGGGCAAATAAGTGTTTACTCACTGATTAGATACTTACTTGGGTAAAAGCTGTGAAGTGAATTATGTACTTATTAGAGTTTATTTGCTTGTAAAATTTAGTTTATTGGTTTATAAGCTATAAAGTTCTCAGCAACTCGGCAACTTGTGCACCGAAATGTTCACCCACTTGGCGTTAAAGTGAATTTTCCCAGTCAGGAGGTAAGTTTAGTTTATACGATAAGATATAGGATATGCACACCATTTAAAAAAAAGGAAACCAACCCCTAAATACACTTTAATGAGTAATGGAATGTGAGCCCGTGTTACGTTGCCATGTGTGTACAGTGACACAAGGACCTTGGATTTCGTCTGCTGTTGTCCGAACAGGGCTGGAAGCTGAGAGCTGGTTTATGTGATAACGCTGATAATATGTCAGCAAGCCAAACAATTTGAATTGGTCTATTCACTGTTGTTGCTCCCAGGCCTCTCAGTAATGCGAGTGAGGACAACATTGATGGGAAGAGATGGAGACACACCGGCTCGATGAGGGAGACAGACGGCGTGAATTAGACAAACTGAAAGACTGAGCGTTGTGCTGTTGTGGCAGGATGCATTGAATGCTTTAAACACATGCTACTGTGACTCATAAACCAAACACACACAGGAACACAGAACAACAATTTGCATATTTTTATAGAACTATACATGTGTGGTGTTATTTAGGGTCACATTAGATAGCCATTCATTTACATTACATTGACATGTGGTACACTGAGGTAACACTGCCTGTAAAATAACTTACACTGTATAGTTTGAGCCAAGATCATAACATTTCTTTAGTGAGTTGGTGCCCAAGTCCTGCTTCTTTGGACTTCAGTACTCAGAATTTAAAGGTGACAATAATTAAGTATTTCTGCTTGTTGTGCTCATACACCTTTATGTATTGACTCTGTTCCAGTTAGATTGACTGAATGGAGTGTAGTTATCGTTCCTGTTATTACTACACATGTGTGACAAGTCAAAATGTCTGCCAATGTGATATGATGCTTTGTTTGGTCATAAAATTCAAAAATATCGGTTTTTTGACACATTATAACAACCCCTCTGATAAAGAAAATATACAATGGTTGTGTTGAATGTTTAATACACCAAGGAGAGTATGTGTTTGGACAGTGGGATGAAGTCAAAGTACCAGGAGGAAACCCACACAGACACAAGGAGAACATGCAAACTACCCACAGAAAGACCCCGGACAAGCTGAGATTCAAACCAGTCCTATTGCCCCATTGGATCTAACGAGGGGCGCTGGGGGGGCATAGTGCCACTGCAAGGGGGGGCAAGGATGAACAAGGAAAAATAGAGAGTGACACCAGGCTGCTATAATATGATTTATGTGGGGGAAATATAAATAAAACTATATAAATCAAAATAGTTTGATTATCCTGTCATTTTGACCTTCACGTCACTACAACTAAGATCCAAACAACTAAGTTTGGATCCTTTATATTAAAAGGATTATAGCATTAATTGATATTGAAAAATTAATTGATAATTTTTCACTATCAATTAATGATTAATAAAGAAAAATTATGGGTTTGGGGGTTTATCTTCTGAGAGGGGGCATGGCCTGCATTATAAAAAACATTTTCTTAAAGCAAATGTTCTGGTTGTGTTGAGTTTTTTAATACAGCAAGGAAAATATGAGAATTCGCAGACAATGTTGTCATTGATGTGCAGCGAAGGATGAACCAGGGCTTTTGTTACATACATGTAGTTTGAGGGAGGTTGAACCTCGAACACCAAAGTTACAGGAATTTCGCACTGAAGAAGCCCCAAAATGGAAATGCAAATCCTTCGAAATACAACAGGGCCTCCCACCGCTCGGGTTCTTTCAAACACATTCATGTCAGTGTAATTATAGATTTCTGTCTTTACAAAGTGAGAACTAAATATGTGTGATAATGGAAGGTCAGTGTTAGATTGACAGCTGATCTCTGTGCGGAGCAGAAACATCACCACAACGAACTTTGATCAACAAACATGGAGACAAAAGAAGTTGAAGATTTACACACAGAATCTAAATCACTGCTTTTAATGACTCGAGTCTATTTGAGTTTACAGAGTGAATGTGGTCTGGACTCTGTGGAGGAGAGTCATGGTGTCAGAAACTCTATAGAAGGACAGAACACCTGCACTGTGATCCAGGTACACTCCTACTGTGGAGGACACAGGATCTGACACTTGAGTCTTGATCCTGTGGTAATGAAAGTCATAACTGTTTCTATAACAAGATAATGACCAAGATTTATCATTGAGTCAAAATAAACTTTTACGTGATCCTGCTCTTTTGATATTTTTGTATGTGACTGCTACATCAACTTCTCCTACCTTCCCCACCTCCACCTCCCAGTAACAACGTCCAGTCAGACTCTCTCTACTCAGGACCTGACGCCAGTGAGTGAATCTTTTTGGGTGATTAGAATAATACTGTCCTTTTCTCATATGTGTTACTTTTCTGTTTCCCTCAGATAATAACAGCTGTGTGTGTGCTGTGTTTGGATCCAGTGTGATTTTCTGTGAATATTTTAAGAAGTCAGCTCTGGTCTCTGGCTCTGGTTGTTGCAGTAAAACATCCACTTGAGATACAATCTGTAAAATCTGTGTCTCTGTCTCACTCAGAATGTCCTGTAGTCGACCTCCAACCTGTGACACAGCTGCTGTCACGTCCTCAAAGTCCCTCAGAGGACGGATCCTGATGCTGGATGAGTGTGTAGATTCACTGAGTGGTGACAGTGAGGGGTAGTTGTGTAGAAACTGGTTGTGATCCTCTGTGTCTGAGAGCTGCTTCAGTTCATGGTCTTTCCTATTCAGCTCAGTGATCTTCAACACATTTCCTGTTGCCATCAGGGGGTGCTGTGATTTTAATTCATAACTTCTGTGTAGATGTCATCAGGCCGGGACTCTTGTCTTACATGTCTAGTTTGGACTTGATTGGACCATGTATGTCTGAGAAACAGAACATCATGTTTTGATGGCATGTAATCAAAGTTTTACGCCATGCCACGATCACACCGTCTGATGAAAACTTGAAATTCGTGGTTGTTTATATCTCCATCTTGTTGTGATGACACTCATGTCCGTATGAAGTTGATCTGATGAAAACCCTGGGACAAGTACGTCAAAAAAAAAAATTAGAAAACGGCAAAAATGGCCACTAAATCCAAAATGGCGGGCTTCCTGTCAGGTTTTTCCCATTGCACCGCTAGACTTTTTGTTTGTCTAGTCATGCTACGATTTTTGTGAAGATCGGTGAAAGCAAACTGAGGGATTTTCCTTAGATGGCGCTGTTGAGCCATTTTGCCACGCCTATTTCAAATTACTCCAGAATACAATTACTTTTTTCAGGGTTTTGAATTTCCTCAAGTTTGGTAAGAATTTGAGTGTCTAGGCCTGAAAAAGCCCAAAGGGAAATACAAATCCTTTGAAATACAATAGGGCCTCCCACCGTAGGTGCTCGCACTCTAATAAACATTATGCATTTATGTCAATACAATGAGAGCCGGCCTGGACGCACATGGACCCTCATTGCATATACTGTATATTGGAATATGTCAGTTAAGAAAATTTTGAAACAAGTTTTTAACTGAGGTTAAAAGGTACCTTACTGAAAATTTATTTTTATAATAAAGGTTGTGAAAAGTAGATAAATTTAGGTTCATATAGTTTCAGCCCCTGAATTTATCTGACAGGGTTTTAAAAGAATCCTGCAGCTTTCGTCATTCTGTATTAAAATGGTGGTAGTGTGGTTGCTTTGTGGTGTGTGTGTTGGGGGGGTTATGCTGAGGCAGTTGTGGTGACTTCAGCTTTTATTGTCTCAGTTCTGTAAAATGAGACATTCTTACCGCCTCATGTGGGTGAACTCCCTGTGAGCTGCTGATATGGGTGAATTCAACCACCACATGTTTGCAGAATGAACAGAAATGTGGGTCTAGTCCATGGCAACTTCACCGAACCCATAGAGACAACATGATGACCTGGTAGTTAAGAATGGCGTCTCCTTTTTAAACTTTGGGCTTTGTGCCTCGGGCATTTCAAGAAACCTAGATTGTACCTGTGCCAGGCTGAAAATGTGATTTTTAAGTGATCATTGTAAATGGTTCTTTGTGTATGTAGCAAAATGTTGGCCAGTGTAAAATGATTGTCGTATCATAAGTTAATGATATTGGCATTTAAGTGCTTATTTTAAGGTAAGAAATCAATCCAATATGACTGGAGATCTGAGGATTCCAATGGTTTACTCTAAAAAAAAATTTGTTGCCAATAATTTTTTGTAGCCACTTCATGCAGTTTGACTTGAACTGTCTCCTCTGGTTTTCTTTATTGTAGTTTCATGAATGCCCTCTTCCTGCCTCGCATTGCACTGAGGAGTGGGAGAGAGGAATGTCCGTGACTGGCCACATCCACTGTTGTTGTCTTTGCAAAGTTGCTGAACACCAACTGTTCTGTGATTTTTGTGTGTTCACCTCTCATGTAGGCAAATGAAACTCCCCATTGTTGTTGGTAACTTTACACTTGTGCCACTGGCTCAGGTCTTTTCAGGCCATTTCTATCCTTAACTACACCTTCAGTACTTCTCATGAAGTGAGACCTGTATGTGACCACACAGTTTGAGTGACCGACAAGTTTGGTCCAGAAAATAAAATAAATACATTTGAATCGTAGAACAAATGCAGGATATCGTAAGAGAGTATAAATGTATGAGGGAAGGTGTGGGTGTGTTGTTTGAAAGGCGACACTGGTGTGTGTCTGTGTGTGTGTTGCTTTAGGCAGGTCCTACACTGGAGAACAATACACTCCCAGTCCCACAGACCACACCCATCTGAAAGTGCACCCCCCCATTCACATTAGCACACTTGTCCTTATTTGGTGGTGCAGCCAACTCAGCTGATGATTGGCTGATGAGGGGAAGAGAAAGAAAAACATTTTGATGGAGACACACCTGTGTAGGCTTACACGCTCGCACACGCACACACCCACAAACACACACACGCACACTTGTTCTAAGCATCTCCAGTGAGCACACACACACACACACACACACACACACACACACACACACACACATATACGCATACTGTACACATGATAGCAAAGATTCTTGGATATTTATTAAACATGATTACTGCTAAAAGTAAAGCCAATCAAACAAATGTAATTAACACAAAAACTTGACTAAATTATTTTTAAAGACACACAGGTACAAACTGACACACCAGGCAATGCCATGTCTAGACATGTGGTCCATAAAACTGCCACTCTGTGAAACACACCTGCATCTGCAACACACCATTAACTTTATACCTGTGCATTTGTTCAGCTGTTCTGACAGACTGAGACACTGAAAAGTCAAGGCAGCTTTTCCAGAGGCCCTGAATGTGACACACTTGCAGCATTTTGAAAAAGTAGCTTATCAGTATCAGAGGAATCCAGGAAGTTCGTCACTTGTGACGATGAGAAATTTCTGCATTTTCCCCTCACAGTTGCCGCACAGTTCATGGTCATGGATTCTACAGAAAATGCTCATCACTGTCTGTGGCTCTGAGAGCAACATTCCCATAGTGTTTTTCGAAGCTTTTCTCTTCTGATTGACTTTGTTGGGCTTTATAATAGTGATAAACAGACTGGTTGTTATAGATGCTGAGTTGAAGCAAAGTCATCTAATGTTTAAAAGGTGGTAAACATACTGTAAAATATAAGACATCCTGGCACAAACATTTAAATTGGGGAACTTGACAATGTCCTGAGGGAGAGGACTAGCAGCCTCTAGCTCACACACAAAGGAAACCGTTACGAGAGTTTTAGATTGAATTACACATATATTTTATTACACAAACACAAATAAGTACAGTCTATAGATGTGTCATATTGTCTGATTTAGTTACTGGTTTCAAAGCAAGTCCGCCAATGGTCTCTCTTCAGTCAGAAGTCTCTGCGTTCAGAGACTCCAGTTCAGATAAAACAGCTCTGGATGAGACAGAGAAACAAGATAAGTCAGTGAAAAAGAGGATTTAGTACATTACATGAATGATAAAACACTTTCATTGCATTCACCCCCAATGGAACGAAGAATCTTATTAACTTATCTTAGACGATTCCTATGAGTCAACATAGATGAATCTTGATGCTAAAATCAGCTTAATTTCTAAAAGAAGATCTGCTCTTCTTTTTTCTGTCTCTTTGGTCCATGTTAATTTCTCTCTTTCATCACATCTTTCACCACAGGACACCAGAGACGGTATTTTGATGAGACCTGTGGAGGTAAATCCGTCTCTCTCTCTCTTTGACTCATTTGAAGCCTAACTAGAATTACAGCCTTGTGCTTGTTTGCCTTTGTAAACCAGTCAAGCTGCAGGAAATATGGTCACAACGTCCCCCCCATGCAGAACCTTATGATGTCGGTGAAGTTGACCATCAAATCATCAACTTGACCTTTAAGATATTCGACTGAAAACATGTCATAATAACCACACAGCAACAATGTCCCACACACAGGCACACTGGCACAGCGTGTTTTTTTTTGTGTATGATGTTTACTTTGCGTTTGTTTGATACGAGTGTATGAGAGACTAATTTAAACACATTGTTCACAAGTTCAACATTTTGTGCACACAGACTCCCATCTGCCACACACGAGACGTGACGTGCACAGCCAGGACATCAGGGTTAAAGTGACCACAACAATCTGGATTCATGATCTCTAAATATGTTATCATCATTTTGCGACAGAGACGAGCACACACATTAACTTCATTGTTCTAGAAGAGGCCACGCCCCATTTATCCAGGCACATAAATATGAATTCAGCAGGAATGAGTAAAGATCAGTTCTACGTGTGTGCGATTAGAAAAGAGCAGAGGAGCAGAGTCTCTTGTTGACCGGCGTCAAGTAATGTGCCTGGATGCAGGGGTGCTGCTAAAGGGGGACCAGCAGGGCCACCCTTGTACAGTACAGACTAGGCCTATATTAAGTTTTTCACCACACAAGCCTTAGTGCATTCATGTAGGGTTATCACTATTGATTTTATTATTAATTCATATACTCTTTGCGGTGCTGTCAAAAAAATGAAGGTTCAGCAAGTGCTGCATTTGTTGTGTGTTATAAAAACTTGGCAGATGTAGCGGCAGGCAGGTGGGGGCTTTAATAGCAGGAGAACTGTAGGTAATCTCTGGTCATTGCTAACAATGTTGCCACATTGGATGCGTTTAACAACGCTGATATTTTAATAACTATAAAAGTGTAATCACAGAATACACTTTTCCTTCTGCAGTTGTACAACTCTCCTTTCCTCACCTTTGCTCCTCTGTCAGATTAAACTCAGCCAGTGTTCGCTTTGCCAGCTCTGCTGTGGCCGGCAGACAGAAGGCTGCTGACAGCTGAACCAGGTCCACTGCTCTCTGCGGAGAGCCACTGCTCTGACACACCAACAGGAAGTGATTCAACAGGTCCTCACTGGAAAATGACACAGCAGGAAACACACGATCACAAGCTGCTCAAACTTTTAAGCCAAATTCATGACTGCTAACATATTCACTGTTTGTTTTGACAGCTCCAACATGCTGTGATGACATGCTAGAGATAATGTTGGAGCCAAGTAAACAGAAGGATTTCAGGTTTACAACGTGTAATTTTTTACTAGCTAGAAAATATCATTATAACTTTCACCAGGTGGTATTTTTCAAGTGAGACACCAGGGATGTTTTCTGTTTAGGTGAAATGATGAGGACGTCACAAATACTTCCTATGTCCGTTAATATTAAATATGAATTGTGTTTGGTTGTAGTTTGGAGACTCACGTAGGAACTCTGTTCTTGGATTTGAAGAGCCGGAGCATCTCCCTGCAGAGAGAATGACAGAGGAGAGAAGACACTTTTCACAGAAATTTAGACAGAGAGCATCTGTCCACTCAATTAAGCGCAAGCTTTTCTGTAAATGGACACACACACATAAGCTGTCTCTCTCACCAGGCCTGCTGGGTCATGTTGGCTTGCAGCAGCAAGGAGGTGATGTGTGTGAGCGAGGAGCTGCTCCACTCCAGACTGGTCTTCCCTCTGTCGCTAGAAAAAACAGCCTTTATAGCCAGAGCGCAGGCTGCAAACGACTCCTGAACCTGCAGATCAGAGGATACATCACACTGACAGTTGTCTGCTTTGAGCAAAACAAAATTAGACAAACATATCCACTCTGTTCCTCTCACTGACCTCAGGACTGTGCTTCTCTCTGGCCATCAGCCTGAGCACCTCCTCCACCAGATCTAACTTATTATCATGACCCAGAGACCGGATGTCTGGAAATGGAATTGAGAGAGCAGCAGGTTTAGAAAATAGAATCACATTATGATAACCAGCCCTCATGACTACTTGACTGATTTCCTCAGTTTTAACCAGCAGAGATTGGCTGGTAAACGAGACAATAAGTCATCAACTGCCAATCAGATATACAAGTGATTCAGATAAGATAAAACATTTCGTCCCACCATGAAGACATTTGCTCTGATACAGCAGCAATGGGATAGTCAAATAGAAAACATCAGTAAAAAGGTCATAAATAAACATGCAAGAAGAATTAAAATACAAACGTACGAGATATAGGAAAACAGCGATAATAGATACAATTTAAACGTGATAGCATAGAAATTGCTCAGACTTATTGCAATTGCACAAATGAAATATTGACAGTGTTAACATCTTAGATTTCTCTAAGATGTTAAGTGATACTTAAGCTTAAAACTCACCTTTCCATATCTGAGGCAGCAAATCGAGGCAACTCTCTGTGTCCAGAGCCTGAAGCAGGTCTTTAAGTCCCTGAATGTTCGGGTAGTACAACTACAATCAGAGAAAAAAAACAATGTTAAGTTTGACTTTAAGTATATACTTCACTTTCTACAGGGGAATACAAAAACACAAGTTTGAATTAAGTGAATGTTTAAGTCAAAATATAAAACATTTTGTTTTGGTAATGGATCAAATGACTATGAAATTGTAAAGTGGTCACTTGCAGCAAGGAATCCACGAAGAAATATCACGGACTCGACAGTTTCTCTCTGTTCTACTTAGCATTTCAGGCTCTTATAGCCAGGGTTCATACACATTTTGACCAATGGATTTCCATGACTTTTCCATGACTTTTCCATGACTTTAAACCAAATTTCCATGACCGAACATTGCGTGAAATCTCGGTGTATACGCGAAAAAGTGACAAAATGTAGTATTCAAACTAACAATGAGAATTCCAAGGCATACAGCACACCTTAAATGACACAAACCAAAGTATGCCTGCTTATATTTTGAGCATATTTCTTTAAAAATTTATGAATTATTTAAAACTCAGCGTAAATTAACTAGGGATGGGCATTCGATTAAATTGTCTTAATCGATCGTCGGAAGAATTAACGATCGATTTTTCGATTAATCATTCATATTTTTATATTAAAATTCACTATTTATAGCCTATATTAAAATGCAGTGAAAATAGAAAAAACAGCATGTTTCCTCATTGAGATCTTTATTACAAGATTAACAACTCTTGTGGCAGTTAAACGGGATCCGTTCAATGTTACACTTGTAAATAAGCGCTGCTGTCCTCCTAAGCCACGCTGAGAGAGCAGCTAGCCGCTGAGAGCTAGCTCGATCCGACGGCTCTCGACCTCTCAGTCCGGTCGTTGTAACGCCCTCACTCCCGGAACCCCTCACCCAGACCCGGGTCTGTCCGGGTTACCCTCCGCGTGGACTGAGGGTCCGTGTGCGGACATGAAGCCGAGCAGCAGAGGCTTAGCTCCGGGCTGCTTCCTGCAGCTGCTAACAGACACGCTGTGCTGCGTTCAGGGCAACTCGGATATTCCGACCTCCTGCCACATAGCGAACATGCAATAGTTTATCGATGAAAACATGTCATCAATGAAATTCTTAATGATCAATTAATCAATAGTCGAGTATTTATGCCCATCCCTAAAACGAACGACATGAAAATAAGAATATAACAAATTTCCATGACTTTTCCAAAACTTTTGGGAAATTATTTTTTTCCATGACTTTTCCAGGCCTGGAAAAACACATTTTAAAATTCCATGACTTTTCCAGGTTTTCCATGACCGTACGAACCCTGTATAGCTGACTAACTAGCACTTTAGCTACTGGTAAGTGACCACAGGGAAGCAGCAGCAAAATAACCTGATATTCTTCTGAGCTGCTGGAGACCAAACATAGAACTAAATGAGAGTGAATGTTGGACCTAAATTTGTCAAGTGATAGGTAACACAAATACAAATGGATGCTAATGTTGCTTCATGTCTGCTGTTTTTTAAAATAGGCAACTGTCTGCCAACCAACCATCTATAACAGCTTACAGTGTCCACAATTGTGTTTTTGGCTTGTTCTGCTGTCCCAAGTCAAAAAATCTTTATTTAAAATAATAAGATAAGATATGATAAGATATATCCCACAATAGGACCATTTACCATGTTACAGCACCAAAAAGACAGTCAAAAATAGACAATAAAATCAGATTGAATTGGTATATACAGTGTGAGAATATATAGACAGGAAATAGATTAGTACATTGGCTATGAATTGCAAAAAATGGAATCCCACTGTGCTGATCTTAAAATAAAGACAGGAACTTACCCTTACTTTAATGAATTAACTTTGCATAACAGATGATGGGAACCCCACTGAATAAAAGATTAACATCCTGGTGCAATAATAGGGGATTCTGTACAAAGCCAAGTCCCAACGACAGCTTATAAAATCCTTAAAATGTATTTTTGATTCATCCTGTAGAAATATTATCTGGTTGAGAGTCACTTAACGTATCAGGGAGAGAAATGTGCGTTGTGTACTGACCGAGGGAATGAGCTGTTTGTACCACTTCAGCACGACATCGATGTGCTCCATCCTGCACACCAGGCTGAAGAAGCGACCGCTGGAGAGGAGAGAGGAGGAAAGGTCCAGATCCATCAGAGTGTGGTTTTTTAAATACTATGTTCATTCATTCAATGGATTTGTAACACAGTTGAGTTAGGTTTTAATAATGTGACTTAATAATGTGCAATAATAATTTACTGAACATAATCACTAGATGTCAGGATGTAGGGGGTGCAGTGTTTGTTCTTTTTACATTGGTGGAAAGTTTTTACTCACTAGTAAATACTCTGTTGGAAAGGATCGCCCAGCAGCCTCCAGTTCTCCCCTACTTCTACTAGACTCTGTACTTTATAAGCCAGCTCCAGATCTTTAGTGTCCAGACACTGTTAGGGCAACGATGTACACAGAGAGAAAAACAGGTCAGGTAAATTAAATGAAATTTGGGATACCCATTCAAATCTAGGCTATATCTAATTGTATATAACTGAAAAGGTTTGGTAAATCCTGTAAAAACTTAGAAAAGAAACTCAAGTACTTGAAAACTAAATTTGAGGAGTTCGGAGGAGCACATTAAAGATAAATATTTATACAAAAGAAGTAATAAAACAAGACTTACTACTCTCATTGCACTGATGAAGAACAGAACTTGAAAGAGAGAGAAGAGAGAGATTACATCTGTGTTAAGTACCACATTGTGTTTTATATGTCTATTTTTTATCAAAATGTCATCAGCACTAGTCCAGAATAAGCTTAAATGGTACCAAGGAAAGTGGTTAACTACAAAAAGTTTATAAAAACAAATAGTTTAGGTCACAAAAAAGATAGTTGATGAAAATGATTGGTCGCAGCTTTCTTGGAGCAACGACAGTAAATGAAGCATCAGACGCTGACATAAACATTACCAACAGGAACTGACCCAACTTGTATTCAAGTTACTTTCAAAACTTTCTACAAAAGGCAAGGATGTAACAAACGGTGTTACTACGCCCTCTGATGGTGACCAGACAGTGCTTACAGAGCACTTTTCTAGTCCTAACGGCCATTAAATAAATTCCTTTACACTAAAACTCACATTCCCACACAAACATGCATCCAGGCCTTATAGTGGTTTTCACTAACACATCACTCCTACACTGCTGCCATCGTTGGGGACCACAACCTTCTGGTTAGAGGAGGACCTGCACTGCTGCCCCCCAATGATGCATTATTGGGACAATGTAACTACTCTATGGCCGTCACAATCGTGAGACAAAACAGAAAAAATAGACTAGTCTAGGCCCCCCATGATAAATAGCAGAACAGTCTCCAGAGTCTTAGAAAAGAACCAGAATAACACTTTAAAAACTCTATTGGTTACTAACTCTTTTAGTAAACATTTTGTGGACTGTTAATGTTGCCTCATAAGATTACTTTGTGGTCACTGCCATCGTATTGCCATCAGAGGCCAGCTTCTCAACCGTTTTCAAAGTTTTTTTGAGTACATATTGACACAATTCTACAATACCCGAATTTGACATCTGCACTGATGTGAAAACAAAACAAAACTAGACATGCAGAAAATTATTTTGAACTTCAGCAAAGGCGCTGGGATGATCTTTCAGAGCAGCGATTGATTTGTATTGTAGAAAGAACCTCACACGCGTGTTCAGCTGCTGGATGAGTCAAAAAACGACATTCCTTTAAAACAGACATTTTCAATCATTTCTCTTTTTAATAATGGTTGATATATTCTATGCCTTAATTTTAGAGAACACTGAGACATTAAAGTATATAAACTTCAATAAAAACTGGAAAAACTGAAACATACCATCACTAGGGTCCTGGCAGGTGAAGCTGGTTCCTTTCAGCTCTGACACGATTTCCTCCAACATGTTAGTAGTGTGCTGACCAGAGGAGGCTGGAAAGAAAGAAATCCACAGAATACAAGACAACAGACATAACATACAGTTAACAGTAAAGAGAATGTTGAAGTGTAGTTATGTGCCTATTTTAGAAGTTGGTTTAGATGTGTGCTGTGTATTTTAAATGTAAATTTTAATCTGTGTGTTGTCAATTGTGAATTATTTGTTGAACCTGTAAAAAAGGAGAATTTCTGTCACTTGGGACAGACAATAAAGTTGATTTATCTATCTAAACTCACCTGCTTTGTAAAAGATGGACAGGATGTGGTCGAAGGAGGCCAGGCTGGGATCTAAAAAACACAAATAGTACATGTGAAGATAAACAGGAAAAAGCTGCCAATAGAACTTAGAAATAATTTTCAGTGCGATTGTAGATTTAAAATTAAATAAATGTCAAATTAAAACCAGTTTGGGTTCTAACAACCTTCTAAGGTAACAATTGTGCGCTCTAATAGTTACCTATTCCCAAAGCCTTCATCTCATTCAGAGTTTGTAAAGATTTCATTTTGGCCATAGAGCCGCAGCGTCTCAGTACTTTGAGGACACTGTTGAACGTCAGCAGGTTGGGCTGAACTTTATGTTGAGTCATCTGGGTCAACAACTCCTGCACAAAAACAAAACAACACACACACACACAAACAAACAAACAAAGTCTTAACCTTGTATAAAAGTAAAATGTATAAAAGTTTTTCCCTTAATGCACACAAAGATGGCACTGAAATGAAGTTCTTGTCAGAGTCACAGCATCTGATTTTCAATATATATATATATATATATATATATATATATATATATATATATATATATATATATATATAAGATTTGTCAAGACAGCTTGACAAATCATGTTTTCAGTTTATTTGTACATCAAAATCTTGTGAACACTTTGGGGGAGTTCTAAAATTTGGTATAAAAGATGACTTGCATCCAAGGATGAACGTTTTTCGTTTTAACTTACCAATAACAAACTATTACACTTTTAATCAACAGTGCAAAGTACCTGCTATGACATTAAAAAAATCTTATTTTCTTTGTGGTCTTAACATCTGCACAAAGCTGTGTAACATGGAGAACAACAGTGGAAAGGGTCTCACTTCGATAAGGTCCCATCTGTCAGCGTATTTGTCTCTGACATTTGCAGACGCTAAGATCAGTGCGTTGAAGATGTGGATGTCAGCTGGAGACAAAGGGTGGGTTCATTAGTCGTCTGCTTCCAATACGCAACAGGGATCAACAATAATGCTCAAAATCAATTGTAGGCCTGATTAAATAAAATTGTGTTTTTCTTTAGTCAGATTCAGTCGAGTCATGTCACGTGGGATCATAACAGAAGAGGTCAGAGCTCAAACCAACATGTTTTTTCAATTAAATAAAATATAATTGCTAAAAATATAAAGTACAGCAATAATGAAGAATGTGTCAGGGAGCACTCAGCTGCTGCACCTGTGTGTGGCCCTACTTTAATAACATATTTTTAGAATCAAATGATCTACACAGAGCGTTGAGCTGACCAGACGTTTAAATATCTGTGGAAACTGATTGCAGAAATCAATATCAAACTATTTATTCCAGAGTCCAAATATTGTCCTAAAATGGGGTTTGTATCCTGTGGCTAATGGGCTAATTTGTCCACATAATTTACATTCAATAACTCACCTGTCAGTTTCTCATTGAGCAAGTCAGTGTACATGCTGAAGGCCTTTTCATAGGCTCCATGCTGGGGAGAGACAGACACGGATAAACAATCAATCTTTTCACCAGAATGAACAGGCCACACAACCGCTACTAACAGCAGTTATGACTCTGCACACACCTTCACCATTCCTCTGATCAGAGCAGAGTAACACTGTGTGTCTCTCTCTGGCAGCAAGCTAAAGATTCTCTCTGCGTTGTTGTTTTCTTTCCAGGTCCACTTGAGGGAGTCTAACGTCTGACGGATCTTAAATCTCCTCCTCTTCAAATCTTCTCCTCCCTCCTGCTGAACAAACAAGGATAAACAAGTAAACATTAAGGATGTTAAAAACTGCTGATAGGGTAAGTGAATAGCACCTGTTACAATGGCATCTGTCAAAGTGGGTGGGGTGTATTAAGCAGCAAATGAAGAATCAGTTCATGAAGTTGAAGTTGTTTAAAGCAGGCAAATGGGCAAGTGTACAGATCTGAATGATTTTGACAAAGGCCAGATAAAGCTAATTGTGGGAGGAATGGGTCAGCACATCTCCATCTGTTGTTGGTTGTTTCTGAGATGCAGTGGTCTCTGGTGATGTGTCCTTCTGTGTCGAGGCTTCGAAACGTGTGTCGAGTAATCCCTTTTTGTGTATTTTGATGTATGTGGTGACGTTCAAAGCCTCGCAAGCTGGCCGTACCACGTGACTGAGTCAGGAAATGGTTTGTGGGTTTGGCGTGCAAATCGAAATATAAGGGGCAGCGAAACGCAATGGATTAAATTTCATGAAGTTTCATCTCGCCATCACTATTGGTCATCACCAACTATAGGGCAATGGAAGCAGCTCTGATGAATAGTTATCATGCCAACCTTCACGCAGAGGTTTTGATCAGAGATGACTCACCGCTTCCTCTGTCTGTGGTGCCCCCTCCTGGAGAGGGTCTCTGTCACAGTAAAAGCAGACAAGATCTAACAGCTCATGGGTTGCTTCCATGGAGACTGCCGTACCTGGAAGATACAATGAAGACACACAGTTATGTTAGAGGTAAGAGAGATCATATACTGTGTGTGTTGTGCGCGTGTGTGTGTGTGTGTGTGTGTTCTTACCAGCTTGTAGTAGCTGGTCGTACATGTCAACAGCTGCCGAAACTTTCCTCAGGCTGATTCGTTCCTTCAGTGCCTCCTCACTCACCTCCTCAAGACGCAGCGACACTGTCTCTGGCATCAGACACTACACACACAAACACAGTTATGATATTTGGCATCTGAAACTATGTAGTAACTAGTAGTAGTATAGAAACTTTCTTACTGGTATATGTGGTTCAGCAAAGTCTTTTGTGAAGAACTTGGGGTTACCGTTGACAAAGTATTTGGCTGCAGACCTGCCAGACTCCTGAGAGAGAGAGTACATCCTCTGCAGAGAGAGAGAGAAAGAGAATGATACACCAGTTAGAAAATGTGTAACAGATTATACAACTGCTGTTTATTATGGCCGACAGACAACAGATGGCGGTCTTTACTTTTATTTCAAACTGTGACATGATGAATGGATTCATTTTTATCTTTGGCCTGTTTTCGCTATGTTTTCATAATTGTTAATATTGTTCTAGACTACATCTTTAAATGTCTCGACAGGGTTATTTTCATTCATGTTATGAACTTTAACACAACAAAGAAGATATAATTAAAATGTGCATTTTGTGCTGTGATTCAGGCTAAAAATAATCATTACATTTGATGTGATTCTGAGATCTGAGATAGTCTTTCGATAGGAGACCGCCAAAATTAACAGCTATGACAAAATTAATTAAATCAAATCAAATATTTCTAACTGGTGGTTTAGGTAAAATAATCCACTACACTAAATAAGTGAATATATGACAAATGGCTGATTTAAGAATGAAAATTCAAAAAAGGCAGCAAAGTCACGATGTGGAATGTTGTATGTTTTGACTTACAAACTCAGTAGAGGTCCTGGGAGAGAGGTAAGGGTCATCCTGGAACTGATAGTTGTACGCTGTGGGATCCTAGTGATGACAACAGACACATAAAGTCAGCATAGGAAGCAATAAACATCTTTATAGACACAGTGATGTGTTAGAAGCGGGAGAGCTCTCACCCTGCTGGCAGTCGAAGCCAGAGCCTCCAGCACCGCTTCTTTGCTCCTGTTTGAAAAAAATCACTAATTGAGAATTTTGTTTTTGGGACAATTTGTCAAGTTAAAGAGGTTTCTCTTTTAACACACTGCGTCCATGCTGCCTGCATTGTATGACACCTGAAACCTTTGTGTAATAGTGATATGGTACATACCATGTTTTCTTCCTGGGGATGACAATAGTCTCTGTAGATTCTGCAACATCATAGAGGAAAAGGTACACCTTTAATGTACATGACATTTTAAAGATTATAATGAGCAGCCCTACAAGGTGATTGGGTGAAGTCTTAGTATAAGGAGATAATCTATCTCAAAAATCTAAATTGTCTCATGTGCCAATGAATTATTCTGCATTTAGTTATCATCAACAAATACCACAACACACCAAAACCAACAATGGTTTAGTTCCTGTCTTACAGTTCTTTTAAATCGAATATATATAAACCAAATATATATTTGTTTTTTTGTAGTTTAAGTAATTCAAATCCTATATATTACTGAAACAGAAGATGGTGTGTTAATTGAGTACTATTTATAGCAGCGGATAAATACACATCTAGGAGCATGGGAACAGCAGCACAGAGTTAAGTGGCATTGATTACAAATAAACTACAGTCATCATGGTGATGACGGAACATGTCACCCAGTGTAAGAACGTGTTTCACTGGTGTTTTTAACCGATTCTGTAACAAAAGAGATCCATCGCTTTAACAATTTTAGCTACAGACAAAGACTTAGTAGGAGTTGGATATTCTTAGTTTTGATCTTTTTATGGGATTTGTTCACCAGCCTAATCACCCTGTTATATTCTGAATACACATTAAATGAAGCTTTGACAGGAGAATGACAGGGCTTTGCATTTTTATCTTGAAGTATTTTTTTCCTGACTTTGGCATTGAATGGATTTTGCCAAATGTTGTAATCATGACCACAACGTTCTTTCAATGTACCTTTATGAGCCTCTGCAGGCTGTTGTCGCAGAGATGGAGTCCAACCAAAACTCCTAGCAAAAAAGGGAACATTATTGAGCTCAAAGAAAGATGTGTTGAGTTACATTTTTACAAAAGACAACTTT
Organism: Limanda limanda; assembly: GCF_963576545.1. Taxonomy (NCBI): domain Eukaryota; kingdom Metazoa; phylum Chordata; class Actinopteri; order Pleuronectiformes; family Pleuronectidae; genus Limanda; species Limanda limanda. The sequence continues at coordinate 6,116,362 of NC_083645.1, read as the reverse complement.
TACAGATTTACAATCCTCTGATAGGCTGTACTATTTCAAATAAACTCTTATTGCACAAACAGTATCCATTTTCCAGGTGGATTAAGTTGGTAAAGGGTTAAGTCCAAGTGTTGGGGGAATCAAGACAAAAAATACAAATAAAGACATGAAGGCGAATAATGAATGTTAAAAAGTTGAATTATCACAGTCATTTGTCCTTCAGTAGAAAATTAAAACTGCCATGTTCAACCAGACAGACAAACTGTAGGAAACACGAAGGGTAAGCTAACGTTCACATGCCACCACATGTAGAACAGTTTTATGTTAAGCAGCTGCTGTGCTGCAGAGAAGAACTAGCTTCATGACCTCCTGTCAAACGATGCTAGCTGCAGCTTTGAGACCCGCACAGCAGATAAATAAACTGACACAAACACGGAATCGATGACTGGCTGGTTCAAAACACAGCAGTGCATATTTACTACCTGTGACTAAACAGCTGCTCCAAGTTATTAGTCAAAAACCGTCCGTTTCTCTGGATGTAATGTCCTACATGCCTCCCGGGCGCCGCCATGTTGATACAAACTGAAGGCTTCTGGGAGGGCGAAACCATACGGCTGGATAAAAGGGGGAGGGAGATAAATTAATAACAACTTGCCCATTAGAGATATAGTACCATTTCCTCACACTTTATCACAATTATATTAACATATTTTATTTATGTATGATATTTGAAATATTGATATAAATGTAGTTCTTGAAAAAGCTTCAGTTGTGTTTTGTGTCCCTCCCCCTTACTCAGTGTTTTGGTTTGACCTCGGACTGTCCCACGTGCGACACAGGAGCAGCCTCACGTCGCGTGCAGTTTCTAACTAAACGCCATGACTTCACTGTAACTGCAGAAGTTTAGTGGTTCTACAACATGTTGTTTGGGAAAGATGTGCCATGGCGGCGCCTGGAGGGCATGACGTTCGGCATGTACTCTGCCGAGGAGATAAGGTGAGAGTTCGCGTGTTAGCTCGATGCTAAACACGAGTTCAAAACAACCTGTCTGCTCATGCTAACATGTAGAAACGTTAGATCCCGACAGTCTTCTCTCAGTTTAGCTGTGTGGTGCTATGTAAATGTGCATATTGTCTATTCGATCTATCGTATTTACGCACGAAACAACCCTAAAGAGGTAAAGTGCCGTTTCACTGAGATGACATAATGTACATAATCTGTCTCAAATCTTATCTTAGTGTATGTTTTACTCTTTTTTTAATGCACTGTAACTTGTCAGTGACCACTTATAATATAAAGTAACCATGCACTCTCATAAGTTTGTATTATATTAATACATTTGTATCAAATTTAAACGATATAACTACTTATCAATAAATAGATCTATTGCTGTTTATGACTTTCTTCATTCTTCATTTTATCACAAACAAGCTCCACTAATCAAATGTAGTGCAGTAAAAAGTACACTGTTTTCATCTAAGATGCAGTTCTGTAGAGTAGAAGTAAAAAGCATACACACCAATACTACTGTGAAGAGCAAGTACCTCCAACGTGTGAGTAATTGTATCAATTGGGTTGTATCTCCTCACTGTGCGTACACAGTGCATAGACATTTTATTAGTTTATATTGGATTATTGTCATATTTCAATAATTATTTATATAGTATTATCATGAGCTCTAACATCCACCCGCAAAACACCACCACTAAAAAACTCACCAGCATAAGAGAATAGTGAAATAAACACTCAGTAAGGTAAAAAAATAAGTAAGTAAAAGGTTATTTTTCTCATCTGCTGTCCAGGAAGTTGAGTGTGAAGGCGATCACTAACTTCAGGTTCCTGGATGGAGTTGGGAATGTGGCTCCAAACGGTCTGTACGACTTGGCCCTGGGACCAGCAGACAGCAAAGAGGTCAGTCAGTCTTTGCAGAATCCCATTCCCTAGTTCCGTGTGTTGTAAAATACAGTCATGACATATCTGTAACATGCCATAGGTCAGTCTATTCATTACTTCAGTGGTTGTACCTTTCTCTTTGTCTTTCATTAAATTATTCACATCTATATTTCTAAACATGTAACTGTATGTTATCTTTTTTTCCAGGTGTGTTCGACCTGCTGTCAGGACTTCAACACGTGTCCGGGTCACTTTGGACATGTGGAACTTCCTCTACCTGTTTACAACCCACTGTTCTTTGATGTAAGCATTTTCAAAAATACGATAACGCGACCAACATGTGGCTTAAGTGTTATAGTAAGCTGGTGAAAGGAGAACTCAGGCAGCAGCTGATGTCTTATGCTGAAGATTTTAATGTAGACTTGATGCATCAAGGAGACCAGAAGGTGGAACAATATAGAAAAACGCTAACTGAGCACCTGTCTGAATACCCCAAGTCTGAATATGTCTCCCACAGCATCCCCATATATCTTCCTCTACTTGCGTCACCCATTCTAACAGCACATCCATGAATGGCTAGAATTACTTTCACCCTCTATGTAACATGTAGGTGTTTGCATCCCATTGGATAGTAAAGCCTAAAGTATGCATAACTAAATCACATTTTGTCCTTATGTCTTGCCACTAGTGAAATACGCAAAAAAGTGGGAGTTGGTTATAGTTGAAGTTGGTGTCTCTCGGTCTGGGGCATCTGAGTTAGATATGAAAGTCCCTGTAGACACTACAATGTAATGCTGGTTGGGCCTTTATCTATAACGTGATCTTGGGTACTACTAAGAGAGGAGGGAGTATCTGTGGAATCACTCCTCTCTTAATTGTGTACAGATACAATGTATTGTACACTATATACATAATATATAGTGGCATCTACAGAAATGTGTGAGGATGGTCATAAATTCCTCAACACTTAAGGTCTGATGAACTAACATTGACTTTCAAATCACTTGTTAAAAGTTGCCTGACTTGACATATTTTTGGGGCATTTTTACCAATATTTCTCCTTCTCCTCCATCAGAGACTCTACCTGTTGATCCGAGGGTCCTGTCTGAAGTGTCACATGTTAACGTGTCCCAGAGCAGCCCTCCACCTGCTGCTGAGCCAGCTGAAGTTATTGGACCACGGAGCCTTGTTAGATGTCTACACCATAGAGCAAGTTCTAAACCATGTGAGTTTACCCTTGCTGTTGAAACTAGTCATTTCAGCAGTATCTTGCAGACTAAATCACACTCTAAACAACTGCTATTTTTTTTTTTTAAATACTTTCAATCAGGAGGAAGAGAGAATAGGGATGTTTTATTGTGGGCATTATGAGGCTACTTGTTTATTCATGGTGAATTTGTTATTGTCTTACTCCTGATAGGGTGGAGTAATGTTTGTTGTGTAAGTGTTTAGATGATTAAGTGTGATTGACGAATTTGTGTGCATCATGTGTTAGTATCTGGAAGAGAATCCCAAAGCCTCTGGAGATGAGATCGAGCAGGTGCTGAAAGCGTTTACAGACAAAACCCTTGGAGTGAACCCCGAAGGTCCTGAGATCACCAAACCAGTGAGTACACAATTACACACAAACACATGCATACACATTGACACACAACCACAGACACATGTACACCTATTTCACGTGAGGACTATTAAACATGATTTAACCATATCGTATTATACACATAATTTACCCAGATCATATTTAAGATTGTGTTACTGTGTGTTTATCAGATTAAACATCTTGTTGAAAAGAAGGGCAGTCTGATAAGTGACTTCTGGAGGATCAACATGAAAACAAGGAAATGTCCGTTGTGCGGGTAAGTTTATTCACATTTATAAAAATTACAAAAACCAATATAATTTAATTATGGTCTGAACTACTTTTTATATCAATTCATACATTCCGCCTTTTTATTTGTGTCATGGTGCTAGCTGTACAGTAATATTGCATAGTATATTTTTTTTAAGATGTTGTCAATTGTCAAAGTCATAATTGTGTGTATGTGTGTGTGTGTGTGTAGGAGCGGAAGGTTTCCAGTACGCCGTGAGCACAACAGCAAGCTGATTGTCACGATGCCGTCAGGAGTGCAGACCCCTGACAATGCGGATGGTGAGTAGTGGTTTGTACATATTCTGTCCCTTTTTTCCCTCATTACATTACATATGGTTATTTTTGCTGCAGTTTTGTGTGGGTGTTGTTAAACACATAACTCTGCCCCCATTTCGGGCCTAACTTCACATACTGTAGAAAGATCTCATTCTGGTTCATTTCTCCTTGTAGAAGATCAATTCGCTGGAAAGAAAGTGTACATGACCGCCAGCACTGCCAGAGAACACGTCAACAGTATGTGGGAGAAAGAAGGTATGTCCTCTTTACCACCCTCTACCCTGTGTGTAAACCTGATTTAATTCATGTGCATCTGTGTGACTGCCAATTTCACAATGTTTAAACATTTACAGATAAACATTTCAATAAATATAAAAATGCTAATAAGCATTTGAAGAAACGTTTTTTGTCTTTTTTGCTTATTTTGTCTTTTTTTTTTGTTTTCCTGTCATGTTTAAGGGTTCAGGAATGTTTTTCATATCTATTCCTTCTCTCCTCTTTTATTTCCAGGTTTCTTTCTCAGGTGTCTGTTCGCTGGGCTGGTTGAGTCTGCAGCGTCAGCAGAGGGAGATAAAGGTTTCTATCCTGACCACTTCTTCCTGGAGCTGCTGGTGGTTCCACCTTGCAGGTAAATAATTTAATGTACAATTAAAGACAACCCAATGAGTGTTAGAAGGGATTCCCCTATAGTTAATAATGTTATCTAAGCGAATTTTATTTGATGTGGCAATAGAGCTGGGTCAGATTGTGTGCATTTGTCTTATCCTCACAAGCCATCTTCTGTCTGTCAGGTATCGTCCAATCAATCGACTTGGTGACCAGATGTTCACTAACGGTCAGACAGTCAACATGCAGGCTGTCATGAAAGACTGTGGAATCATAAGGAAACTTCTGGCTCTCATAGCCGGGGAAAATAATGCGAAAGAAGAAGAGGTAAGGTGCTACATGTATGTTCACGGGAGTGACCAGTTAAAGCCTGTTGTTTTTGTGGTACAGTCAGCCACATGATGATTGCGATCAACCAGATGACCCCCTCCCGTGGTTTTCAGGCTCCTGAACAGACAGACCAGTCGTTCCTGGCGGGGATCACCGGACAGACTTTGACAGATAAACTCTACAACGTCTGGATCCGACTACAGACCCACGTCAACATCGTGTTTGACAGTGACATGGACAAAATGATGACAGAGAAATACCCTGGAATCAGACAGGTATCTGATTATTCACTGAAATTGTGTATAACACGAGGTTTAGGTATCGTTCACATTTAACTGATACAGCACCAGTACCTTACATTTTGTCAGTGTTGGGAAGGATACTTTCAAAACGTATTCCGTTACAGAATACAGAATACATGCCCAAAAATGTAATCTGTAACGTATTCCATTACATTAACTAATCTGAGTAACGTATTCTGAATACTTGGAATACTTCCGGTTTGTATTGCATTTTTTAAGTGTATGATTGCGGCGTTGTTATAGTCAGTGGAGCAGCAGCAGTTTAAACTCTCTCTCCGCCGATGCGGTGGGCCAGCTGGATGTACGGCTCCCATCCACTCCACCTCTGTGCCGGCCCCACCGAAGGCTGAACCCCCCCTGCGCCAAGGCTGCCTCGCGCCGTGCAGCGATCGTTTCGGCGTCGAGTCTATTTTTTTTTTGCGCTTGACGCGAGCGTATCGCTCCAGGAAACACACTGAAAAATGATTTTAAACGATATTGATGACATTTTATATGATATAAATGATAAAGTATGCATCCCATAGTTTGTATTCCCCTTCTGTTGTCCTGGAGTTTTAATTTTACCAATTTTACCGATCACATTATTAATTGCCCCCCTCTGCCCATCCACTACAGACACACAAGCAGTCATAAAGATAAAAAGAGAGGGGGGGGCGGAGAATACGTAATTTACCCTCGACACCCGACATTGAACGGAGCAAACAGCGGAGAAGTTCTTGAAGATAGATGACATTAAATTGGGACGCTGTTGCAGTTAATGTTGGAGCAACAAGTGACTATATGCTTTTATACTTCTGGGTCAACGGGTGATATTATAGAGCTGCCCAGCGTCGCCTCAGCGTCCGGTGTGAACCCGGCGTGCCTCGCTGGTCTCCTGCAGAGCCATGACAGCGGAGCTCTGGGAGCGCAGGTCGGTCTTCTCTCACCAGGCGCTGGAAGGGCAGCTTGCGGATCAGCAGCTCCGTAGATTTCTGGTAGCGACGGAACTCTCTCAGAGCCTCGGTCCCGGGCCTGTAACGGTCCCGAGCCGGTAGCGGTGAGGCTCTTTCACGCCGCCGGGGCGCTCTTACGGCAGCCCTGGTCTCCAGCTGCTTCCTGGGGGCTTTGCCGCCGGTGGATTTACGAGAGAGTGAATAAACTCGAGAAGTACCGTCATGTAATCCACTGATTTCAACAATGTAACTGTATTCTGAATACCATCTATTTATTTTGTAACTGTAACGGAATACAGTTACTCATAATTTGTATTCTAAATACGTAACGCCGTTACATGTATTCCGTTACTCCCCAACACTGCATTTTGTACCATTGTTTTTGTCGTTACTACGTCAGTGCTTAACATTTTGGTACCGAGCCCAAGTTAATAAAGGTGTTTTATTCAGGATAATATTACAGATTACTATGTTTTTCCAATTATCTCAAATCTGTTGCTTCTACAAATCATTACTATGGTGACTAGAGAGATGCTTGTAGAACTCGTAGCTCCGCCAAGGCTAAACAGCCTATCCAGCCATTTGAGAAACTGAAACAATAATGGTTTGCTCCGAGATTGGCCTGTTTCTCTGAATCTGCTCCAAAATCGAATGGGTTCTTTCTTCGGTCATTTGCCATCCCTCTAGAAATATCAATCCTTCAGTAGTTTTTGTTTAATTCTACTAACAAACAAACATTGAAAAGAAGATGGAACTAGATCTGGATTTTCATGCAGATCCACACCAAAATTTGATTGGTTCTTACCTGACACAAACCACATCCTTTTCAGTTTCATGGTCTTTCGTACAGTAGTTTTTTTGTAATGTTGGTAATTTACAGACAAACTTTTCTTATTTCTGTTTATTGCCTAATGAATCTGTTCCAGTTGCCTGATTATTTCCTCTATTCTGCCAGATCTTGGAGAAGAAAGATGGATTGTTCCGGAAACATATGATGGGCAAACGAGTGGACTTCGCTGCACGATCTGTCATCTGTCCAGACATGTACATAGGAACCAACGAGATTGGAATACCCATGGTACATCTCACTCTGATTAGCATTGACCCAAAAGAAAGAGTATCTAACTTTCTTGTTAAAGGGAGGAAACATCAGAAATGCTTTATGTTTGATCCAGAATCAAACAAACTCATCATCTTTTATTTTATGGTTCAGGTGTTTGCCACCAAGCTGACATACCCTCAGCCCGTCACTCCATGGAACGTAAAGGAGCTTCGCCAGGCCGTCATTAACGGGCCTAACATTCACCCCGGCGCTTCCATGGTGATAAACGAGGATGGCAGGAAAACCATCCTATCATCCTCCAATCTTGAACAGAGGGAAGCGGTGGCTAAGCAACTGCTGACGCCTTGTCCTGGTCCACATAAGATGCCAGTGAAGATCGTAAGTTTAATACTCTGGTTGTGCACTTTCAAATATTAACTCTGCAGTACAAGTTAGCCCAATACTTGCACTGCTGTAATTAAACTCTTCTCTTCTTGTTTGTGTTTCCAGGTGAATCGTCATATCAAGAACGGAGATGTTTTGTTACTCAACAGACAACCAACACTGCACAGACCCTCCATACAAGCCCACAGTGCCCGCATCCTCCCAGGAGAGAAGGTAAAATCTTATCTGTCCTGACTATTTGATTGTGATTTATTATAGAAGCAGAGTGGAATTACAACACTGTTATGATAAATATCTTGGCTGGATGTTATATACAGATATATATCTAACAAATCAAACTTTCTGTCAACTTGATGTTACAGGTTTTAAGGCTCCATTATGCAAACTGCAAGGCTTACAACGCTGACTTTGATGGAGACGAGATGAATGCTCACTTCCCTCAGAGTGAACTAGCCAGAGCAGAGGCCTACACATTAGTCAGCACTGACCAGCAGTACCTAGTTCCTAAGGTGGGTGTACACACGCACACTTTACAGATGCCAGACTTTCACATGATGGGGCGGTGTGGCCTAGGGGTAGAGTGGGCGTTCTCCAACAAGACGGTTGCTGGTTCAATCCCCACTCTTCCCCATCTGCATGCCGAAGTGTCCTTGGCAAGATACTGAACCCCTAAATGGCCCCTCATAAAATGTTGAGTGTATTAAAAATGTAAGTCGCTTTGGACAAAAGCGTCAGCTAAATGACATGTAATGTAATGTAATGTAATGATGGTGATGAAACCATGCTCAACTCAAAAATAGCTGCCACTGTCTGATCATGATAATAATGGAACTGGACATGGACATATTGTTTAATTGGGTGATTTGTTTTGAATCTTAATTCTTTAGAGTCTCAGCTCTTTCATTACCTATTTTCTCTCATTAGTCTTGATTGAGTCTATCATCTGGATTAATATGGTCAGGAAAACCTTGAACCCCCTCATAACAGACTTATTTCATGTTTTGCTTCCTGCATCATCCTCCTGATATGGGAAAACATCAGTAACTTTCTTTACATAACAGTTATAAGAGTTGGCTAGAAGATGTAATAAGTTTGTTATTATATAATTTTGTTGTTTTTAATAAAACAAATTCTGAAATATGTCGGTTGAGAATTAAGTTTTCCATTGGGAAGTCAAAAGATAATAAAGAAATATAAATGTAAACACCGCACATCTTAGAATAAACCATAAAGAAAATAAGAAAGGACATTGACAAATATTATCACAGTATTGTAACATAGTTTAGCCATTGTATTTTATCTACTTCATACAAAAGCTTAAGTTAAAATGGTTGATAGATACATTTACTTTAAAGGATTTATTGTTTTTAACATTGGAGAGTTTTTATATGGTTAATTGTGGAGAAACACAGACTCAACAGCCTAAGCACAGACACCTGCCAACCTCAGTGAATAAAAATTCACTTCATCTGGTTAATTTCTACCTAGTCATCCCGGCTGTCAGTCACCCTTAATGCTTGAATTGGAATAAAGAAGGTGTCATGACACTAAACCAGCTGATATGATAAAAAAATAATAAAAAGTTATCTCTATGTGCAGACATGCAGTGTAAATAAACATATGCAGTATGTTTTTAAAGGAGATTTGTGTTCATGGACACAAATTAGCAAAACCTTTAAAATGTTATACAGTGTATTTTTTAATTTATTCATACTGATTAAATATGCTGTCTGTCACGTTAACCTCTGCAAACATGTACCCACATAAATCCATTAAATAGGATGTGTAATTCATTAAGTTAGGCACATTTTCTAATATTTAGACTATTAATTTAAAACCCAGTTATATATTCCAGTATTAAGTTTTTGTGTGGAACAGTATGCAGGTGATCAAAATGTTTGCAAACATTTACTCTAATGTATTTTGCTATTCTGGCCACTTCACACTGGGAAGCCATCTATTACTTTTGTAGCTTTATAATTATTACACACAGACTCAGTGGGAAGCTCACTGTCTCTCTCTCCCTCTCTCTCTCTCTCTGTAGGATGGTAAACCTCTAGCAGGTCTGATCCAGGACCACATGGTGTCAGGAACGAGGATGACGATACGAGGCTGTTTCTTTACCAGAGACCAGTACACCGAGTTGGTGTATCGAGGATTAACTGATAAACCAGGCAGAGTGATACTGCTGCCGCCGGCCATCATCAGACCTCAGCAGCTGTGGACAGGCAAGCAGGTAAGTGTTTGTTTTCACTAGTTTATAACAGAGAAAGCTAAAAGAAACTATGAAAGCTATGTCAGTTTATATCAAATGTTGAACTATATTTAGAGATAAAAACATGACTGTGTCCATAAGGCACTTATTGAGTATACTGTCATTCTATCCACTCAGTTGTACTGTTGTGTTGTGCATTTGTAGGTGGTGTCCACCCTCCTACTGAACGTGATCCCAGAGAAAGCAGTTCCTCTCAACCTGATCGGCAAATCAAAAATCCCCAGCAAGGCGTGGATCCAAGTCCCGCCACGTTCTGCTCCGGGATACATACCTGACAGCATGTGTGACTCACAGGTCCACAAATATTTCACTTTCCAGTCCAAACCAATATGACAACAATATTGAAACATGTGTCCAGAAGAATTTGAAAAAAAGGACTCCTGAAGTTTGGGCATCATATAAATCAAAATGTGGATCTGTTCATTGTTGGGCAGAAAGTTTTTTATCTTCCTGTTGTCTTTGTGTCCCAGGTGGTGATTCGTCAGGGTGAGCTTCTTGTGGGGGTTCTGGACAAAGCTCACTACGGCTCCTCCGCCTACGGTCTGGTCCACTGCTGCTATGAGCTTTACGGAGGAGAGACGAGCGGGAAACTGCTTAGCTGTCTAGCTCGACTTTTTACCGCCTACCTGCAGCTTTACAGAGGCTTCACTTTGGGTAAGAAACATAGAACACAAGTCAAGCTATTTGTTGCTCTCCTGACAATGAACTGCCAGAACAGCTTCCATATGTCATGTGTTATGTGCCAGATAAAGGACGAGTTTTTGTGTATAGGTGTGGAGGACATCCTGGTGAAACCCGGAGCCAATAAACGGAGGAAAAAAATCATCAAAGAATCCCTCAGCATTGGCAGCAAAGTGAGTTTTGGCACCAGCTTGTTCAATCTGTTGCTGTTTTCGTTGCGGATGTTAAATCTAATATAGACACATACATACAGAACTGTTTTCAATGCACAAATATTGTCAATCAGTCAATCAGACAAAAACAGAAAAGACACAAGGACTAGTCCATAGTAGATGAATAATAATAATTCATTTTAGTTGATTCTAATACTGTATTTGACCTCAATTTCCACATACATTAGGATTAAAGCATTATTATAGTATGATTGATTCTTGCATTAGGTATATTGTCTATTTTACTACTCTCAATGTACAACCTAAAATGAAGTACCCGTTTCAAAGGAGACCTATTGTGCTTTTTCAGTCTTAACCTCTCCTCTAGTGGGTTGTATTTACTTTTTGTGAGTGTATATGGTGTACTTGGCTCAATATCCCATCCGGAGCCTCATCTTCGATTTTGCTAACAGTCTGCCATGTGTCGACGTCAGCATCGGTGTCAATGGCATAATGCACGCACCAAACTAAGAGGTCAAAGTGAAACCAAAGCTGGGCAAGTCTCCAGTCTTGTTTGTATTTGGTTACTACCGGCTCCTCTCTCTGTCGCTGTTAAACTCTGTCAAACTGGTAATGTTTGAAATTCGCCATTGTTGTTAATCAATGTGTATTAGCTTCAGCGGCTCGACAGCTCATCTTGCTAGCGGCCTGTTCCTGACTTCCACCCATGCTCAATGGGTGTGACATGAACTGAATTCAGCTGTGAGGGTCTGCTGCTGCTGTTGCAGGGAATGATGTAAACTAACTAATGTAAGTGTCTGTATAAAACATGGATTATTTTTGTGCTTTTATCTTCAGGCCCTGCAGGCAGCCTTCCAACTGCCCTCCGACGTGGATCAAGCTGAGGCTCAGAGCCGCTGGCAGGATGCTCACCTCAACCCAGACCAGAGAGACTTCAGCATAGCCGACCACAAGTTCAAGGAGGTGGCTAACCAAGTCAACAATGAAATCAACAAGGTGTTGTCATTATCTCTATTTCTTATTTATTACTCCTTTTGGAAAACACACCGTGAGATTGATGGTATAGAAACACAAACTGTTTTCATAACAGGAACTCTCAGGAAACATCATTATTGATGTTAAATTTAGTAAATACACAAACTGTACATAGAGCTTCTTCATCAATTCACAATTCTAGAGTCAATCAAACAAGGACAGAATACACGAGGACTACTCCTCTGTGAGTGAGTGTTTAAAGATCGCAGCCTTGTCAAATTCAGTGCTTCCTCCTCTGTGGATGCCACTGGCCAAAATGGCTGCCACAGTGAAACTGTAGTTCATGGGCCCCACGGTGCTTCAACGTGTCCACTGGGGATAAATATGTACTACAGACAAATGTTATTGACTTACTGTTACACTGCAGGTACCATAGCAAACACCCTTCAGTGTCTAAACTTGTATCTGGTCACTTGTTCCTCATTTGAAACTAGGTTTGTTTAAATAAATGTGTGTATCGACTTTATTTTAACTTTATGAGTTACAAACAATCCAGTCAACTGGATTTGCTCTAAACCACTTACTTTTTCTGTGAATGTTACTGATACAAATGTAACGACTTACATGTTTGCGTGATTTAACATCCTGTAAAAAAAGCAGTAGTGCCTGTTGTCAGGCAGGTATCTAAGATCCCTTCCTTTGTGTGTAAAGGTCTGTATGCCAATTGGACTCCACACCTCTTTCCCAGACAACAACCTTCAACTGATGGTCCAATCAGGAGCCAAAGGATCTACTGTGAACACCATGCAGGTACCCCCTCACCACAAACATGCTCGCACCACCACTACCACATTCACCTGAACTCTATTTTTGTCACATGCTACTCACTTTAGAAGCTTAATCCAAAGTCTGTGTGTGTTTCAGATTTCATGTCTACTAGGTCAGATTGAGTTAGAAGGTCGTAGGCCTCCACTGATGCCCTCTGGGAAATTCTTGCCGTGTTTTCAACCATATGACCCTGCACCGGGTGCTGGGGGCTTCGTGTCTGGAAGGTTCCTCACAGGCATCAAACCACAGGTACACGCAGAGAGTTGTGAGTGCAATTTTGTTGTGTTGAGAACTTGTTTTAAATTTTATTTTACACTGTATCTCCTGCCCTCTGCAGCTCTCAATACACCTTGTTACTTCAGCTATTTCAGGTGTTAATGAAGACTCTTGTGACATCATGATACATTGCCGTCATTGTCTTGTGTGTGACCTGGTTGTGTTCAGGAGTTTTTCTTCCATTGTATGGCTGGCAGAGAAGGACTGGTCGACACAGCTGTGAAAACCTCTCGATCAGGATACCTGCAGAGGTAATGAAATCTTCACTGCTCAATTGAACAGATAATGCTGCAGTCATCTTAACCCATTGAATAAAACTTTGAAACGAACTGTTTAGTAGCACTTAAATGGCACTTACTTATAGCACTTTGTAGTTTTGCTTTTTTTTGACGAAATTGTACTTTCTTGATTCTTCTTGTTATGGGTTTGTACCCTCATGGTTGAATACACTTATTGTAAGTCGCTTTGGACAAAAGCGTCAGCTAAATGAAATGTAATGTAATGTAATTGTCATTAGGGGGTAAAATTTAACAGCCACCCTCCATTGGCTCCTGATGTGGTTTTAGTTTAGACTCAAACACACAATTTGAGGATGCGTTTCGAACAATCCATATTTAGTACTAAATGTCACTTTTTATTTTATCGTTCAGCAGGATGAAATGAATTGTTCCCAGCACCCTACTTATCTTGTCACTCTTTTCCTCTGTCCTCCCTCATGTCTTCTCTGCAGATGTGTCATAAAACATCTGGAGGGTCTGGTAGTGCAGTACGATCAAACGGTGAGGGACAGCGATGGGTCAGTGGTCCAGTTTCTGTACGGTGAAGACGGGCTGGACATCCCCAAGACTCAGTTCCTGCAGCCACGACAGTTTCCCTTCATTGAGGACAACTATGAGGTAAGATGAGTAAAACGCAAATACAGTGCATTTAGGGGATTTTCCACATAACACAAACTGGGTTTTGGCGGAAACACTGGTGCAGTTAAGCCATGTACTTTAAGAGGACACGTGATGCTTATTGCAGACAATACAAAGCTAAAGCTGACTAGCCCAAAGTTAAGCTAATGATTGTAACTGCCCCACAAGGATGAGTCCAGAGCTGATAGTAAATCCATCTGACTCTAAATATCGCAGCCTTGTCAAATTCAGTGCTTCCTCCTCAGTGGATGCCACTGGCCAAAATGGCTGCCACAGTGAAAGTGTAGTTCATGGGCCCCACGGTGCTTCAACGTGACCACTGGGGATAAAATGTACTACACACAAACGTTTTTGACTGAGTATTACACTGAAGATAACCCGGCAAATACCCTTCATTGTATAAACATTTATCCAGCCACTTGTTCATCATTTAAATCTTTAGTTTTATTGAAATTAATTTCTTGGTTTGTAACTGTTATTTGTTATCTCTCTCTAAATGATGAACGTCTTCTAATTGTTTTTCTCTAATGTATGGAGCTACGTTGTAGTTCAGCATCGCATAAATACGAGAAGCAGGGCAAGCAAATTTTTTCATTCTCAAAAGTAAAAAAACTGGAATACTAGGATGTCTAGAGCTCATATATTGACTATATATTGCTAAATAATTGTATCACCCAAAATGTTGACCATCAACATACGGCATCTTTGCACTTTAATTTTTAATTCTGCTCAAATGTTCTTACACTTCCGAACATCTTGACCGACACCGTTTGTTTTTCATGCTGAAACTACTTACCTCAGGTTCACTCACAGATGAGTCTTTTCTTTAAGCAACCTATTTCTACTGAAAAGTAAATTTCCCTTTCCATTGTTTGAAAACATATTGCCACACAGCTGTTGGAGGGAGCATAACGCTGAACATTATTATAGCAGTAGATATTTCCTCTTCCTGTTAGGTCATCCAGAGATCCCAGGGCCTGGACAAGATTATGGCACATTTGGACCCTCAGGCTGCCAATCAACACTTTGCAGCCATCCAGCGCTGGAAGACCAAGAGAGACATGGCATGTCCACGGAGAGGTACTAAACAACTTGGGTCTATGTAGTTAATGTCTCCCATCTTCAGCGCTTAAACCACTGACATTTTCATAATTTGGTGACAACAATAAATAGTTACTGTTATTTTAAAACTCTTAACCAGAGTTTGCTTCTAAACTTAGAGTGCTCATTTTCCTTGTTGCACCTCTTGAAAGAGTTGATTGCCAAACATGAGTGATTGTTGTATTGCGTTTTTCTGCATTTTAAGTAGTTTTAATAAACACCCAAAACGTTCTTCTCAGCAGAAAATGTAGTACCTATAAAGTATTTTGTCTTGATGGTTAAAAAACTGCTCTATGATGTGTTATGATGAGGAAAGGAGGCACAGATGGCATAACAAAGTGAAATTGGTAATTCTGCTTCAAAGCTCAGCTGAGGAAAGCTAGATGAGCAGAAACATTTTCTAAACCTTTTCGTGTCGACTGGACAGTGAAAATGACTCCTGCAATTAGCATACGTTTTGGGGCAAGATAAAATAAGAGTATTACAGTGTGGGAGGTATTTAGTGGTGCTCACCAGCATTAAGCAGATAGGTAGGATATTACTGATGACTGCATCAGTACTTAAGTACTACTCTTTGGATCAGGAGAATTGCAGTACTGTGAAATGACAAATGTCAACGTTGTTTTTGTGAATGATGGCAGTCAGTCCTATTTGTGTGTTTTGTCTGTGTCAGGAGCGTTCTTGTTATTTTCCCAGAAGAAGATGGCAAAACTAAAACAAACTGAACAAGCTACAGGTCCAGATGTCAATGGCAGAAATGCAGCTGTACAACAAGTAAGTATACAGACCAAATTAAAATGCTTAAGAGATCTTTCAGATTAGTGAGACAATCTGTTCTTACACATAGAATGACCTCCAACCTGGGGTCACGAAGCTCTAATGTGAACTCTGCTCACTCCACAGCTTTTAGAGCAGTGGTATTCTCTAGATGAAGTTGGCAGATCGAAATACACCAGAAGGTCCAACCGCTGCCCCGAGCCCTCGATAGGGGTGCTTCGGTCAGACGTCTGCTTTGGATCGGTATCTGAAAACTTCCAAGACATCACAGAGAAATTTCTGCAGAACAGAGGCATGGCGAGTCAAGGCACGATTGACACTCACAGGTACCAAATGTCAGAGTTCAAATATAACATGTCAGTATCTTGACAGAAGTTCAGAATTAATCACCACTGAAATTACTTCATTTGATTTTTGGCTTCTTCAGGTTCACTAAGCAGAATAACATCAGCACCCACAAATGTCAAAAATATACATGTGTCTCATGACGAACTAGAAGGGCGCTCTGAGAGGGTTTTTTTAACTGCCAAGGCTCATGGCCCATCTTGCCATTTCAAAGTTTCCCGTTAATGATCTATTAAGTGTTATCCCACCATATTCCAATTTGTTCTGCCAAAGTTTCCAAAAGAATCTGGCCCTTGGTAAGTTGCTCCAGTCCTGCATTGTATATCTGTGTGCAGAACTACCTGCACCTGCTGTTGTCCGCAGAGACAGTCTGACTCCGGAGTTTCAGCTGTAGTTGTGCACATACCAGCAAGTGCCATGCAAAGACACCCTTCCTCTTACTTGACTTGTCTGTACACCTGATGCTGTTATCCGTGAGCATTAACTTTGTGCATGTACACTCTAATATAGTTTTAATCCGGCTAACAAACTAGCATCCTTGCTATCTGTTCTGACTTAAAGTGACGTTTTCATGAGCATCATCCTTCTCTCTGTGTCTACAGCCTTCGCCAGCTGTTGCACTATAAATGGCAGCGTTCACTATGTGATCCGGGTGAAGCAGTGGGTCTGCTGGCTGCTCAGTCCATAGGGGAGCCCTCCACCCAGATGACGCTCAACACTTTCCACTTTGCTGGCAGAGGAGAGATGAACGTCACCTTGGGAATTCCTCGGTAATGTCACCTCCTCATTTTTACTCACACTTGATTACTTTCTTTGTGTGGTTGTATGAATATATCCTCCAGGACACGCACAGTACACAGCTTCATTATAATTTGATTGTTATTTTAGATATTTGTGAAAATCATGCTACAGAAAATAAATGTCTGACAGCTGCAGTGAGTTGAATAGTGGTGCACGATATATTTCTGGCCCATTCTGATAAAGGATAATTACCTGCTTCGCATGGCCGATACACATTATTATTTCACGTTTCTTAAAAAGAAGTTCAAAGCCTGTAGTTTATTCACAACTGAGGGTAAAATGGCAGAGAATTAGTCAGGAAATATGGATGATTTAATATTCCATTTTTAACACTTCTGAATCAGTTCTGAGTGTTCATTTAGTTTTCAGTGAAGTATATCAGAAACCTCTGTCCCTTCAATTAATTTCCTCTTATCTCACCTGCCTCCTGCTTCATCCTTCCATCCCTTCTACCATATTATCCTCACTCGGTCTGTATCTGTGTGTTTGTGTCACAGACTAAGAGAGATCCTCATGGTGGCCAGCTCCAACATTAAAACTCCCATGATGAGCGTTCCAGTACTGAACAACAAGAGAGCCTTGAAGAAAGCCAAGACGCTTCGTAAGAAGCTCACCAGGGTTTGTCTGGCTGAGGTACGTCTATGTGCTTTTCATCTCCTTTTGTGTTTGGCTCATTTTCCCTTGTCCTTTTTTTCATTGTGTGACTTGTTTGATGTCTCTTCCTTGTTTCCTTATGTCAGCACTCACTAGTGAATTCTCCTATTGGTTGTTATCAATTTCCTCATCTCTCATTTTGTGTTTTTAGATGTCATTAACTGTGTTGGTGTTGGAGATAAAATCCAGAACTCATCACAACTATGTGTATGCTTGAGCAGGTTCTGCAGAAAGTTGACGTGGTTGAGTCACTGCGGGTTGAAGGCCACCAAAAGCTGCGGACGTTTAAAGTCTCCTTCCACTTCCTGCCTGCGGAGCGTTACTGTAACGATAAGCTGCTCTCGCCACAACAGATCCTCCTCTACATGGAGAAGAGGTGCGTGCGTGCGTGTGTTCGTCAATGTCAATTTAATTTATATAGCACATTTAAAATAACTTTGTTGACCAAAGTGCTTCACAAGTATAAGGTAAAACAAGAAGACGGTAACAAAAACAAATGCAAGATAAACAATAATAAAATCAATCTGTGAAATTAGTAAGAAATATTCCTGATAACCACCTCTCATCTTTTCTCCTTCCAACTCTCCAGTTTTTTCCGTCTCCTCCTTGAAGCCATTAAGAAGCGCAGCGCCAAGCTGGCTTCCATAGCCGTGGAGACGAGGAAAGCCACCCCTAGAGACAATGACCACAACGGTGATGGACCGGCTGGCACAGCAGAGGTCTGTTTTTCCTTTGCCTTGTCCATCTTCAGCTTTGTTGTCACGTACTGTTGAATGTTTCCTGTCTGAGCTTTGCTTTTCCTCCTTGAAAATCGACCATCAATCTTTGTCATGTTGACGTCCATCAGTTAGACGACGGGGAAGGAGAAGGGGAGAAAGACATTGTTGATGACCAGGAGAACGAAGGAGATGCTGATGCTTCAGATGCCAAGAGAAAAGGCAAACAGGAAGAAGAGGTATGAAGAGATATAAAATATTTCATATTGACTTCTGTTTTGTCATGTGATTAAAGGTTCAGTGTCTAGGATTTAGTGACATCTAGTGATGAAGTTGCATGTTGCAGCTCAATCCCCCTCACCTCACCCTCCCAAAAATGAGAGAACCTTTGGTAGCTTTCAGTTGTCATAAAAACTCAAAAGGTCTTCCGTTTGTCCAGTCTGGGCTACTGTACAAACACATGACTGCTTCTGTAGAGAGGACATGCTACCGATGTAAATAAAGAATATTTAAATATAAAGGGTTCATTCTAGGGTTAAGAAAACAACAATTCAATTACAATTTAGATGAAACACATTAGGCAAAACATCATCAGAAATATTTTATATTCACAATCTGCCAATAGATCCTTTCATGCAAGTCTTACACAGTGGACGTTTTAGGCTGAAGCCCTGGGGCCTCATTTATAAAAGAGTGCGTACGTACAAAATCCGGAAATGACGTACGCAAAAGATAATTCCGATTTATAAAACCGTGCGCACGTACAACTGAACGCAATGTTCGCTTTAAAAATCACAGTCCACTTGGAAACGTTCGTACGTGGATCTGCCTCCAAATCCGCCCTCCACACGCCCACTTTCCACCATAAATGGTCAACGCAAAGCACAGCGTGAATATTAAATGATGCTGCTGACCAATGGGTTTCCACCGTGAGTCCTGACGGAGTCACGGCATCAAGCGATGGGAAGAGGAAGTGAAACTTTCTGACACTGACAGCGAGGTGTTTGTTAGTGAGGTGGAGGTGAAGAGCGACTTCATGGGACAGCACCGATGTCTCTAATAAAGAAAATACACTGATACTCTGCCACTGTTGCTGTGGATAACACACTGTGTGAGATCAGAGATCGCTGAACCCTCGCTTCCTCCTCGTCCTCCCATTCACATGCACACATCGAGCAGAACCCCGCACCGGTGTCACGGCAGTATTTATTTATTTAGAGCATCGGACCGATTCCCTCACATCAGTGGATCCTCACCTCTTCTGGGATATTATTTGGAAAGTTTCCTCATTTCTTATAAGTAATCTCCAGTGCGCTCTGTGCTCTGTGCTCTGTGCGCTCGGTGCTCTGTGTGCTCTGTGATCTGTGCGCTCTGTGCGCTCTCTGGCTCAGTCCCGTTCACTGCAGCGATCTGATGATACACGCACAGTGTTAGAAGATATTATTAAAACCTATTAATGACTCGGCTCCGTAACTCTGCCGTTAAATCGAATCTGAACCTTATTTGCTTAAAGTTGTTTTATATTTTTTTTAATTAAAAGGCTCATGTGGAGCAGATACGTCGCGCGAGAAAAACTGTTGGTTTTAATGTAAATGATGAATTGGATCAATAATCTGCTGCAGTTCACCACCTCACGTCTGTGTCGCCGTTTTCCCGTCTCCCCAAAACGCTCGTACGGGAGGGTCTAAGTTTGCGTAGAAATCGCACATTTTCCCGTCAAGTTTGTTTTTATAAATCCCAACGTTGGCGTGAGAAGTGGCGTACGCACGTTTCAGGCCCGTTTTGTGCGTACGCAACGGTTATAAATGAGGCCCCTGGCCACTCCTGGAAAACACAATATTATCAGCATTGACTCCTGGTCAAATGACTTCGCAGTGGACAGTGTTTTATTGTCTCCAGCTCTAATTTGCAGAGATGGAAGCATGAGATTTGGTGGCGAGCTTAGAGAGCGCCTCAGTTAAAAATGTGTTTGTAATGTTAAACATGACGCACATCAGAGAGAAAACAGAGAAGCACACTCCTCTAATGGTAAACAGTTTTCAAGGGTCAAGAATATACATATTTATTTACGCTTCAAATAATTTAAAAGATTTTTTTCACTTGCACTGCATTTTTAAAAGACCGGAATAATTTCAATTCTTTGATAGGTTCTATAAGTATATAGAAATATCCACATTTGAGAACCTGGAACCACCAGATGTTGTTTTTGCTTGAAAATGACAATGAATCGATCAAAATAGATGCCAATTAATTTTATTTAAATAATCTCAACTGAAATAGTGTGGTAAACATGCAAGCCATGATTCAGACTTGTCCTCCTTAACAGAGTTTTACCTTTGTCATGTCTCTAGCATGAGAGACAGGAAGTTATGGTTTCATGTGCGACAACAACTGGTTAAACTTGTATCGTCCTCACTGTTTGGCCCCACCCAACATTAAGACAAAATACATTAGGAGTGCATTGATGTCTATAAATCTTGCTCTGGAGTTCCTGTGATGTGGATTATACCATTGCAGTGACAGAAATTACACATCCATCACCTGTGCACTTTCTATCATCACATCACATTTAATACCATCTTTGTTTTCCTTTGCAGGTGGACTATGAGAGTGAGGAGGAGGATGGAGTTGAAGATGCTGAAGATATAGAAGATCAGGCAGAGGAAGAGGAGGTGGGTGAGAGTGAGGAGGAGTCCCAGCCTGAGTGTGAAGGAGTAGGACTGGATAAGAAGAAGAAGAAGCGAGCAAAGAAAGGCGAAGAAAGAGAAGAAGAAGAGGCCATGAGTCAGATGAGAGTCAACTCTGTTCTGCAGTCCAACACAGCAATAGAGAGATACTGCTACGACCACCAGAATGAGCTCTGGTGTGAGGTGCGTTGTTTGTCATAGAACCCTACTCTCATCATAAGTCTATTCAAAATACTTGATCAAGTTGAACATTTTAGCATAGACATTCAGCTCTACCACATACATACATTGTTACCATATTTCTGTGTTTTATTTGCATAGCACCAGATAATAACATACATGATCTCAATGCACTTTACATGGTACATACTTTGAAACATTTAATGTTTCATTTCTACAATGTGCACCAAAATCCATTCTTCTCACTGTCATAGCTCAAAACAATCTGAACACACAAATAAGACATGATGATATAACAATGTCATTACCTTTGATGGTCATTCTTTTGATAGAAAGACGATACATGGGCACTGTGCAAAAAGGAACTGTTAAAAGGTAGTTTAGCGTGCTATATCAGTGCCTGTTAGCAAAAATGGGAACTAGTGACTGCATGGCAGGGTCTCATCTACATACCCCAATGTATTAAGGAAACCGTGGCACAATGACCGTTGTCTCTGACTATCACCCAAATAGATTTAGGACAAATAAGCGTTCTCGCTGTCCCTGAGTTTAATATTGGTTATAGATGTAAAAGTGATTGAATAAGACTTGTGTCAGGCTTCATACAGGATGTACAAATTAAGTTAATAGTCATTATTATTCTTGAAAGAAAAATGTATAAAAAATATATATATCTTGAATAAAGACAGAATCATTTTTTTTCCTTTACATGTTTAGGCACAGCAGCCTCCCAGAGGAGCAGTCATCTGTTTTAGTTGTTTTAACAAATTTGACACAATGTTATGATGCTTTAGTCACTCATTCTGTCCTCCACCTCTCTGTTTTTAGTTGGACGTGGTCTTACCGATCAGCAAGGTGCACTTTGACCTGACCTCAGTCCTGTCAACGCTGGCCCAGAACGCCGTCATCATGGAAACCAGGGGCCTGACTCGCTGCCTGCTGAACGAGACCAAAACAAAGACCGGAGAAAAAGAGACGATTCTTAACACAGAAGGAATCAACATGCACGAAATGTTCAAGTACAGTGACGTACGTAAGCAGCGTTAGTAAAACCTGAGGACCCTTTGAACACTGTTATTAAGAAAAAGAAAACGTTTCACCGCACAGTAAAACCCTTTATAGTTTGATTTTGCGTAGGCAGTCATTTTAAGTCTTATTTCACTTGCCCTCTCTGACTCGACTTTTGTCTGTTCAGATTTGTTTATCATGGTCTGAGAATTCAAGTTTTGCAGAGGTTACAATAAATTTGTTTTACATTAATGTTTAGATACTAAAAATGCAGAGATTTCATAATCAAGATGTGTATGGTTATTAAACATAGTTTTTTTTATTGCAAGATTGTAAATATTGACATTGCATTGTTTACGGACAATCCCAACATTAAAACTATCTTTGTTTATTCCAGATCTTGAACGTCAACAGGCTGTACTCTAATGAGGTTCATGCCATGGCTCACACCTATGGGATTGAAGTTGGTTTGAAGGTCATAGAGAAGGAAATCAAAGATGTCTTTGCTGTTTACGGTACACATACACACACACAAATTCATATACACGACAACTACTTTTTTCAGAGCCGCTCCTAATTTGGTGGCTATCTGTATTTCAGGTATCGAGGTTGACCCCAGACATCTTTCCCTGGTAGCGGACTACATGTGCTTTGAAGGCGTATATAAGCCCTTAAACCGGCACGCCATCAGATCCAACTCCTCCCCTTTGCAGCAGATGACTTTCGAGACCAGTTACAAGTTCCTAAAACAGGCGACCATGCTGGGTGAGAAAAGTGGTGACAATAATATTATTAAGCAGGATTTTCAAAAGACTTTGATTTTGTTGTTCTTTGTGTCATGATGGAGGAGAGGAGACCTCCAACTTTACTCAGCAGATGTAAAATCACAGTGTATATATACAAGGGAGGGTGGAGACACTAATTGTTACAGATGAACATGGCTGAATGTGAGTCGGAAAACTGACCAGGATGCAGGGCATGATTCTTTAGCATTCATTTCGAACACCAAAAAAAATCAATCAAACAAAACATACAAAAGAACTCAACTTCTGCATTCTTCCAACCAAAAAAAAGGAAGGACCTAAAGATGAAAAAACAAGGCCTTCTATACAGTGTAACTTCCTATCTGCAGCCAATCAGTGCAGCTCTCTGGAACGATCACCACTTTGAACTAGGTGGCAACAATCAGTCACTAGTCGATGCTGCTTGGCACTCAACTGCACCGACACACAAATGCTAGCCAGGTTTACAGGGTCAAGACGGTGAAGAAGTTTAGATTCGCCCACAGGTCACCTGTACGGGAAAAAACTGACCACGAGTGAGCAATTTCATACGATAAACACTTTTGTAGTTTCAGGGGTCAAACATCATTGCAGCCAAATCCAAAACAATAGAAGTACACGGCAACGGCCTCACAAGGGACACTTGTGATAATTTGCATATAGAACAGGGAAGTGAGATCTGATCGCAGGAGACACATTCAGAAGGTATTTTAATGTTGCGTACTAACAAACGAACTTAGAGATGTGATTGTATCTCTCAGGACGGATATTAATATCAGGTCTTAACAGCGCCTTGGCTTCATGTTACATGTCCTCGCCTACAGCCCTAGAGCCTCTGCTGCCCTCTTTAACAGCCCTCACAGCGACCTTTCATATATTTGTGACATACAGTACACATTGTAAACATTCATACTGGGTTACCTCAGTCTGGGGATGGTGATAGTTTGAGCCAATTAGGGGAAGTAAAATAAGTCATTTAATGGCAGAATGTACCATGTTTTGCAAATTTTTGGGGGGGATTTTTCAGCCAACACTAAAAGAAACATCTAAATTGTCCAACTCTCAACATTTTTAATCTGTTCGAAAGGGAGGGGGGGGACTTGGTTGTTGGTAAAATAATTAAATTTGACTACGAAAGATTCTGCAAATACCCTGCCTCAGTAAGATGGTCTCTTTTTGTGCTGTTGTTGAAGGCTCTTCCTCCTTTTTCAGGGTCCCATGACCAGCTGGTGTCTCCCTCGGCCTGTCTGGTGGTGGGGAAGATCGTCCGAGGAGGAACGGGACTGTTTGACCTGAAACAACCTCTGCAGTCGGACACCAGAGAGAAACCTCGTGAGACCTGAGTGGAAACATCTTTGAGTTGTGCCGTCTGAAAATCCCTATAACACACTTTCGCTGACAAATAAATATATTTTTCATGGCAGATGTACTTAATGTGATGAATGTGGCTCATCCCATTCTCACGTGGTGAAGAAAATTCCTGAATCCATTGTTTTAAAAATGCATTCATAGTCACGATTCCAGTTTTTAAATAATGAGTGGGATCACTGTGTCTTACTGTAAAATGATGCATTGTGTAAGTTTATAGTACAGAAACTCAACACAGTATACACACAGCAAAATGTGGTACATGGAAAAGTATTTTTTTTCTCACTTGTATTTAATAATAAATGTCTTCATTTGTTTCAATTGTATCGAACCGTTTGCTTACATCTTAATAAAAGATCGTTTCGTGAACTCGTGAGGTTTGTGCTGTGCTCGGCTTATGATTGGTGGCGGCTTTTGACGTCAGGACGGAATGGTAAATGGATTTGTATTTATATAGCGCTTTTCTAGTCTGATGAAGACCACTCAAAGCGCTTTACAGTACAGTTTCACATTCACCCATTCACTCACACATTCATACAGTGCATCTACTTGCAGCACTTTGTTATTCTATGGGGGGCTATTGAGGGTTCAGCATCTTGCCCAAGGACACTTCGGCATGCAGATGGTTCAGACTGGGGATCGAACCGCCGACCTTGAGGTTGGAGAACGACCACTCTACCCCTCAGCCGCCCACCGGAAGTGATGACGCCCATACTGGCTGCTGATTGGCTGATAAGAAAGTGAAGCTGAGACGAGTCAGAAACATCCTCAGTCCCGTGCTCATCGTCTAATGGTGCGACGCGTGGGGGTCTGGCAGGGTGAGTAAACAGGTAAACATGGCGGGTCAATGCGTCTCTATGTTTTATTATTTTAGTGTTTGAAACTTTGACGTGAAGTCGTTTGGAGCCGTTTGAAACGACTCACTTCGACAGCGTTTATCTTGAGGCCGAGCTATTCACAACACTGCAGAGCAACGTCTTGCGTCCCGACCAGAGTAGAGACATGGCAGGAAGTCAAGCATTTTAACCAGGAAGATTATCTTTCATGAAGAATTTGCAGTAACACAACCCAGCTCCAGACAGGCTGCAGGAGGAGGCTGTGTTCACACAGACGGCTGAGCAGACCACGGCTCCAGCTGCGATCGAACCCGAGCTACGTGCTCTTCTATGTGAACACTTCGACCACCACTGTCCTGTAGCAGCTACGTGCACTGCTGGGAATACGCCTACGTTAATCAAATCGATGTGATTTCAATGACGGATCTGTTGTTGTCTCGGTAAGTCTAACATTAACATCAACCCCTGTGTAACGGTGAAAACAAGCTGTCTAAGGTAATGTACTAAGCTATGTGTACGTCTTCTTAAATGTGAATTACATTGTTGACGTTACAAGTTGCACAATAGAAATTAAAATATGTTCCTGACTTAAAATAAATATTGAGTGAAACTTTCAAACAATAAATTAATTTCCGGTCTGAAAATGTCTATATATGCTGGTAAAAACAAAGTATCCCAAACAAAGACAAGCAACAATTTCCTAAAACATAATATAATGACCGCCTGAATAATAATAATAATAACTAAAATTTCTAGGGCTGCAAAGCAGCACTCGGTGGGCCCGAGCACATGCATTTTGAAGCGTTGCATGCTTTTTGTCTGAAAAAACAAAAATAACCAGTTCTGAGAGAGAAAGAGACGTGACCTTTGCAAGACATAAAGTTTCCTTTGACCTAGGAAGACTGAAATCAAAGGATTCATGGTCCATGTACAGGACTGTCTCAGAAAATTAGAATATTGTGATAAAGTTCTTTATTTTCTGTAATGCAATTAAAAAAACAAAAATGTCATGCATTCTGGATTCATTACAAATCAACTGAAATATTGCAAGCCTTTTATTCTTTTAATATTGCTGATTATGGCTTACAGCTTAAGAAAACTCAAAAATCCTATCTCAAAAAATTAGAATATTTCCTCAGACCAAGTAAAAAAAAGATTTATAACAGCAAAACAAAATCAAACATTTGAAAATGTCCATTAATGCACTCAGTACTTGGTTGGGAATCCTTTTGCACGGATTACTGCATCAATGCGGCGGGGCATGGAGGCAATCAGCCTGTGGAATTGCTTAGGGTTTATGGATGCCCAGGATGCTTCAACAGCGGCCTTTAGCTCATTTGCATTGTTGGGTCTGGTGTCTTTCAGCTTCTTCTTCATAATACCCCACAAATTCTCTATGGGGTTCAGGTCAGGGGAATTGGCAGGCCAATCGAGGACAGTAATGCCATGGTCAGTACACCAGTTACTGGTGGTTTTGGCACTGTGGGCAGGTGCCAGATCATGCTGGAAAATGAAATCCTCATCTCCATAGAGCTTTTCAGCAGACGGAAGCATGTAGTGCTCTAAAATCTCTTGGTACACAGCTGCATTTACTCTGGACTTGATGAAACACAGTGGACCAACACCAGCAGCTGACATGGCTCCCCAAACCATCACTGACTGTGGGAACTTCACACTGGATTTCAAGCAACTTGGATTTTGCTCCTCTCCAGCCTTTCTCCAGACTCTGGCGCCTTGACTTCCAAATGAAATACAACACTTGCTTTCGTCTGAAAAGAGGACTTTGGACCACTCTGCAACAGCCCAGTGCTTCTTTTCCATAGCCCAAGTCAGAAGCTTCTTCCGTTGTCTTGAGTTCAGAAGTGGCTTGACCATGGGAATACGGCTATTGTAGCCCATTTCCCGGACACGTCTGTGAACAGTGGCTTTTGATACCTGGACTCCAGCTTCAGTCCACTGTCTTTGATGCTCCCCCAAATTCTGGAAGCGACCCTTCTTCACAATGCGGTTAAGGCTGCGGTCATCTCTCTTGGTTGTGCAGCGTTTCCTGCCACATTTCCCCCTTCCAACAGACTTTTTGTGGATGTGCTTTGAAACTGCACTCTGTGAACAGCTTGCTCTTTGAGAAATTTCTTTTTGTGTCTTACCCTCCTGATGGAGGGTGTCAAAGATGGTCCTCTGGACAGCAGTCAGATCAGCAGTCTTCCCCATACTTGTGATTTAGTTTACTGAACCAAGCTGAGTGTTTTTCAAGGCTCAGGAAACCCTTGCAGGTGTTTCGAGTTAATTAGACGATTCAAGTGATTAGTTGAATACCCTACTAGTATACTTTTTCATGATATTCTAATATTTAGAGATAGGATATTTGAGTTTTCTTAAGCTGTAAGCCATAATCAGCAATATTAAAAGAATAAAAGGCTTGCAATATTTCAGTTGATTTGTAATGAATCCAGAATGCATGACATTTTTGTTTTTTTAATTGCATTACAGAAAATAAAGAACTTTATCACAATATTCTAATTTTCTGAGACAGTCCTGTATGTCCGCGTTACAGAACATCGTGTTTTAGTGACGTGTAATCAAACTTTGACGCCACGCCACGGTCACACCGTGTGACTAAAAATCCGTAAGTCAGTTTTTATCTCCATCTTTTTGTGATGACACTCCTCTCCATTTGAAGTTGATCCGATGAAAACCTTGGTACAAGTACATCAAAGTAAAAATGTGGAATATGGCCAAAATGGCCACTAAATGCAAAATAGCAGGCTTCCTGTTGTGTTTTTCCAATTGCACCTAAGACTTTTTTGTTTGTCTGGTCATGATACACCTGTATATCGATTTTTGTGAAGACCGGTCAATGTGAACACGTTCCAGGGGTCTCGGGGGGCACCGTTGAGCCATTTTGCGATGCCCATTGAAAATTCCTTCAGAATACGTAAATTTTCACCACTTTCTAACTTTCTGCAAATTTTGGTAAGAAGTTGAGCATGGTAAAGCCCTCAAAAAGCTAATTCATTTGCCTGAATAATAATAATAATAATAATAAAAATTACAATTTCAATAGGGTCTCACCAGACACCTTTGATGTCTGTGCTCGGGCCCTAAAAAAAAATCGTTTGGTAACAATTTGAGCATTTCAAAGCCCTCAAAAAGCCAATTAATTTGCCTGCTCGGGCCCTAAAAACACTATGGCAGTGATACCTATAAATTCTAGTTTATTAACCGTTATCTTACACCTCTTTATAATGCAGTGCCGACGCTATGACCTCATCACACCTTTGATTGATTTTTATTATTGTCAGTCACATTATTTGTCCAGCCTAAATCCGGCTTTTAAGGTTAAAGCTTATCCTACCTTACATGCATTTACGTTAACGATACAATCCCTTACCCAATTACATTTGCTTATAGGTCCCAACATTAGAAATTCCACTGCTGTGACACAACCTCCAATATTATCATAAAACAACAAGAACAAAGTTATTCATGAAGGTACTGCTGCTGTTTTCGTATTCTATCTTCCGGTGTTCACTAATGGAGCTAATGATTAGCTCACATCCAATGAACTGTGTCACTGTGTCCAGGACAAGACCCCTGAGAGCCAGAGGGCCTCCTGCCGCAGCAAAGATACATGAAGACTTCCCAGAATCCCGTGTGAATGCGAACAACATGAGGCTTCCTTTACACTGGGCAGCACACAGGTGATGTTCACAGAACACAAAGACTCAGCTGTTATTTGTGAACCAGAGCATAAAGATAGATACAGCTCACTTCCTCTGCATTGTCTTAAGGTCTTATAGAAGAACACCAGCGTCATTCATCGGGTATGTCTAGTTTGCTTTTAGTGCGGGTGCCTTTCAGTCACTTTTTAAAATCTTACACACAGTCACATGAATTTCAGGTTTTCAGGACGCCTTTTTAAATAACTGGTTACTTCTGCACCTGATCTGCTGCTTGGTAGGGCAAGACGTTTATAGGTTAAAGAAACAAATTAAGCAGCAACCATGATACGTTTAGGGAGTCATCAGTTTCGTCTCAGTTAAGTGGATTAGTGTATTGAAAGACTGATTGATTAACATAAAACCTGACAGGTAGCTATCCAGTCCCCAGGCAAAAGTTAGTGTTTCATGTTTGTGTAGCCTCTCTTGTTTCTGTAATAACAGGAAATGACACCTGCTGATGGATTCAAACAATTTTCAGGAGTGAGCGTTATGCCGTGTGCTCTCAAAAGCTGTACTCACCAATGTATTGTCCCCACCCACATCTTACTCTGATCTTCGACTAGACCGCATAAGTTAAGTACATGTCTGAACGAACTCAAATGCACCGTGAATGCATCTTGAGATTCGATGACTCAGACCTCCTTCAGTGATGGTCTGGGCCTTTAAACTGTTTGAATTCAAATGTGTCCTGGGCCACATATGAAAGAACGCTTACTCAGCTGATGTCCCCGGACCCACCAGAGTTTCACTATGAATTAAATGTATTTTTACTCTCTCTCTTATAGCTAATGCCGAGTCACTCACAATAGGACACAAGTTTGAAACTCAGACTTCCTAAAAACAACGACTTGGTCTTCATTAACCCCCGAGCTGCAGCTCATAAGTCTGGGTCTGTATGTAGAACCATATCTTTGTTAATGACTGATTGTGCCATATGCACATACAATAAATAAAGTAGGTTTATAACTGATCTGATCTCACTGGTTTCCAAAAGAGGTCGGATATAATTACCTCTTTCTGTGGTGTGTTTAGTGTGAAAAGCTGAATATTAAATGTGCCATCCACAGCTTTCTTACATCCTGTAAAAATGCTGCAGGCTTCTCAGCTCAACATCCTCTTCATCGCTGACACACACATAACGGCTCCTCTCACATCTTGACACCCCACCTAACGTAAATGCTTATTATCTGCTGCATGTGGTAAATCCAGTGCGTCTGTGGATTGCAGTCAGCACCTTTATTACCATCGGCATGTTTTCTGTGTAAGCAGGTTGTAGCTTAGAGCAGATACAATTTTGTGTTGTTGAAGTTCTGACTGAGTTGCTGCGAAACTCAATTAGCTGATCACCTTCTTGCCAGATTTGTTTTTTTTTTAGTAGAGGACACACACAAGTCAACTCAATGAGGAACTTCAAGCATGTACAGATTCAAACACATATTTACTTCAGCTTTTATATCGCTGTATTAACTGTTGGATCTTGTCACAGGCAAATTGACGGTTAGTAAGCAGTGAAACCTTCTTGAGTTATTTGTAACGTTGATGGAAGAGTTAAGCTGTCTACTTCTTTGTCGAAATGTAATTTATTTAATTTTGAGATAGTGACTTACAGAAGTGCATGATTTCTCCCAAAAAGTTAGCTTAATGTAATGATAGATTACTAAAAAAAAAAAAAAGTCATTCTCTGTCGTGTATTTGTGTCCCAAAGGGTTTAACCTGAGCCAGGTCAAATCATAAAAATCATAATTTTTGACAGGTTTAGTAGCATACAGCTGATTCAATATGCGCGCACAGATCATCCAGAATGAGTATCTCTAAATAAATTGTCAATGAGCTGCTAAAAAAACTTTCCTGTGACTTTAAACCTGCAAACAACCTCTAAGAGTGTTTTTTTGCATTTAGCCTTCACATGGCCAAACTGTCGGGTTGCAAGCAATACGTTTGCCAACCATGTCTTAATCAGTTAACTGCTGATTTTACTCAATACATCATTTTGTATAAGACTTCCTGTATTACAGGTTATGCTGTCACTAGTTTATTGTACTCACTGTGCTGATCACAATCAGGCTGCGTGGAACACAAAAGCAGTCAGTTATACAAAGTCAGCAAACCCCTTCACGGTTGTGTTATGGAAACTATTATTAACCGACAAGATGTTGTATACCGTACGAGTGCAGCGCTTTTTAGCAATGTGTGGTAGCATTAACAGTGGTGAAAAGGCACATCTTCAAAAATACACTGTCCTGTATTTTTATTAAGTCAGTTTTGCTGGCTCAGTGGACCGTAAAAAAAAACAACATACATCCAGTCCATCTTAGTCAGACAGACTTTCTGTTGTAGCTGTGTGAGACTCTTGGTGGAGAATACCTGCTCAGATTTGAAGAGGGTGGCATTGTTCAGCTGTTTGTAGGACAGTTGGCAGATCACGTTACCACATGAAATGGAGCACATAGAGGAAGCTTCGACATCTCTTCAGCCGTATCTGTAATCTACATGTCCAAAACAAACTACAGATTCCTCCTATGCAGGGTCACATAGCAGCTCGCAACTCAGTCCCCTCTGCCTTAGGAGTAGGTGGTCAGTCATACGTAAATGATTTACATGTGGCTTTCTGAATCCTGGCTCTAGTTTGAAAACCGCCACAGTATTCTGGGTCTGTGTATGGACATGTTCACAGCCATTCTCACTCAGATAGTACAGTGTACCAGAAAACTTGCTAAGCCTGGTGGTAGGGCTGCTAGAAGGCACCCGCGGGGGGGGGGGGGTGTTGAGTCGGATTTTGAGCTGGACACCATTGTTTCTTATACTCTAAACATGTTGCACTTTGTTTAATATGCACACCTAACTTTTTTATTTTGAAAAGGGGTTAAATAGATACTTTGATATCTTTTTGAATTGCACTGCTGACTTAACTTATAAGACCTCTTTTTTATTTATTTTTATCACGTTGGAGTTGCTAGTTTAAACCTACAGTTTTGCACTTTAATATTTGAGCCTTTGTTTACATTTTGTTTTGTGCTGCATTAACATAGCAGTCAGGCCTCTTATTTCAGAAACAATGAACAGTAACAGTTTGGTTACCAATAAAAGGTAAGCCTACTACTTCTTTGCTTTCAGCCAGCTACTCAAACAGACAAGCAACAAAATAACAAACAAACAAAATACACAGGCAAGTGTCGGCCTACTTTGAAATAAATTAAACACAGAACTTTGTAGGGCTATTTGAGTCCTCCTCATATTTGTGGAAAATGTATGAAATAAGAAGTACACTATTTTTAAATAAATAAAACCAAATAGCTGCAGCCTAATCGTGTAACGGACTAGGTTTATGTTTATGTTTGGTTTTGACTTATGTTCAGTAAAACACTGTGTTGAAGGAGCGTTCTGATGTCTGACGGTCAGTGAAGGCGACGTATGTTCAGTAAAACACTGTGTTGAAGGAGCGTTCTGATGTCCGAGGGTCAGTGAATGGGTCTGGGTGGGACATGTGACTGTTTGGACCAATGGGATGGTTGCTTGGGGATCGGGGCCATGTCTGTGATCGGGGCTCAATGAGGAAGTGAAGTGTTGTTGATGTGCGCGAGTGACGGATTTTTTTTTTTTTTTTTAAATAAAAAAAACAATCGACGCTTAGCCTGGCGGGGGGGAAGCCTGGCGGCCCGCCAGGCCTATACAGCACTGGGGGAAACCCTGCATCTGCTGTGATGATGTCAACCACAGTCATGTTATCGTTTACTTAAATTTGTCAGCTCATCCTGTTTGTTTGTAGCTGTCATGAAAACAATGGTTACCAACGACTTTTTCCTCCTTCCCCCCTTCTCTTTGTTTGTGTGTGTGTCTAGATGTGTGTTTGTCGTGTGTGTGGTTTTATGTTTGCTGGGCTTGGTGATGGTCTCTCTCCCACTAAATGGAAAACGGGCAAACAAACCTCTGAACAGGCACGTGAGCAGTGTACATAAAAGGGTAAGAATTAGGATGGAGCTTTCACGTTTACTACAAACTCTTTACTAACACACCTGAAAATGCATATCCCATTACCATTTACATATGGTGGGCATGTGTGCGCCGCTGTAAGCAGGTGCAAGATTGTCTACTATGCAGCTGGTTACACATACCTCTTTAACACCAAGATTAGCGAGTATTCCCAGATCGATCCATGGCTATCGATCAGCGGTGGAGCGGTGAATAAAAGCCTGTGTCTACTGCAGAGTCATTAGACCCAGGAGTGAATGCTGATTGTATGCATTCCATTAACAGATAAATTCCAGATATTTTTGGGTATTTTGACCCGTGGTAAGTGGCTGTAGTTACAGGAACTACCACAAACAATCATTTAGAAATGTAAACAAAGAGATTTCTCCTCTGGGACCGATGATGAGGTACTGTGGAACTGTGACTGACAAGTTTTAGAAACATGTTTCATTCACTGCCGGTAGTCAAGTCGTGACTGATAAGAACCAGATAGGAGTGTGGGTTCACCATGTCATTGTTTCCAAAATTTAAATCAGTTTCTGGCCGTCAAGACTAAAAAGAGACCAGTAGAGTTTTCACCGTTTTCTGTTTTAGGGGCTTGATAACTAGAGTAGTGTGTTTCATTTTAAAACCAAATCTCAGTGCTGTTTAAGCCCGTGTAAGAATTACTTATTTGTTCCATTGAATTACTTAATTGAGCAGCATACTTAGCATGTCCCACAGCGTATTCAAAGAGCAGTGTGTGATAGGTCGACATTGATGACCGTAGTAAATTATGCATCACACTTTCTACACAGGGCTAAGAGATGGTTAAGTGTTTTGTTTGGCTTTTGTTCAAGGTAACTGATATGCTTTGTCCAACGTATTATGTTTCTTCACTGGTTGTGCAGTGTTAATTTGACACTGCAGGTTTTCAGCAAAGAGGATACACTGTGTCTTGGCAGGCTTCATTTTAATCCTTCACATATTCAACCAGTGGGATTTTATTTATTTATGGTTGCTTCTGACCAATATATTACATCCATGTCAACTAAAATTCACGTTCACATAGCAAGTACTTAATTACTAACATGGTGGATTAATATCAACGTTAATGTCTGCAAACTAAAATGACCTTTAGAAACCTGAGGTAAATTATTTGGATTATAAGTGCAAGATCTGTTGCAGTAAGTTAGTCTCAGTGTAATTACATGTCATCATCTTAACCCCTGTTTTGTTTGCAGCTGGTTCATGAGCACGTGCACAAAGTTCTGGAGGCGCAGTGTCAGCCCGGCCACACTCGGAAGAACTTGTTGACTCGACTCCCTGCTTCCGGCCATGGTACTCAGCCCTTCTTGTGGAAGGACATGCCCCTCCCCGATCAGCTTTTCATGTATCCACTTCCTTTTGGGTTAAAGGGAGTTGGCAGCAAAGTAGAGGATCTTCTGAAGCTGGTGAATACAACTTCTTTGTCTCTGTCTTTTGTCTAATCTAGTTTTTATTTGATGATTATATTCAGGGTTTCCATAATTACTTAAAAGTACATTTTATGTTCCTGACCACGTGAATGGAGTTGGAGTAAAGGCAAATGGAGACCCTGAAATTCACCCAAAACTTTTCCTGTCATATAAATAGTTATTGATTATGTGTGATCCAACCCGATTAATACAATCTTCAAATTCTAATTTACTAATCTAAATATTCATAGTGTAATTATTGATACTGAGAAATTGCTTGAGTGGATTGACATTATTGATACATTTTAAATATGGCTATAAAACAGTAATGTTCAATATATTTGATAACATTCAACAAAGAGAGAAGAATTTCCTTTTTCAATTAATCTACAAAATAATTAATCTTAATTTAAAAATGAAACGCGTCTTTAGGATTTTTTTTAGTTAGGGTTGTAACAATATCTGATTTTGACTACATGATTATCCAAAGGATTCAAAATAACAATGTAATTTTAATACGTATAGAAAACATTGGCATATCGGACAAATTTGTCTTATTGTGTGTTTTGTATATTTTAGAAAACATTGGCATATCGGACAAATTTGTCTTATTGTGTGTTTTGTATATTTTTTTAAAAGTAAATTACACAAAGAACTTACACCTTCTACTTTGGAGTTTGACCATGAAAGTTACAACATCAACAAAGAAATAAATATATATGACTTAAGAGGCATTGGATTATATACACAATATTATCATATGTGTATAATTAACATAAGGGATTTTGCGATATATTGATGAACTTCAAATTTGAGTCATAATTCAATTTTATAGATACCTTTTAATCATCACAGTTAAAGGTAATCTAAAGAGTGAACACACTCGCTGAGCATTTTATATGGAACACGCTCACTAACACTCATACTTTGCTGGGTCAGGCCTATCTTGTCAAAATAGCCTCAGTTCTTGGTGTAATGGATTCCTTAAGATGAGTGACTTTGTTCATATATTATATAGCTGGACTCAACAGGTTATTGAAAATGATATGGTGTATTTTGGTACTGAGAGACTGATAAAGGATTGGAGCATCTAACTGTAATTTAAGTAAACATGGAGTTGTTGAGGCTAATTTACCTGAGGTATGACAATAAAGGCATTCTGTTCTATCCAATTCTATCTGAAAGGTGATTTCTACATTGTACAGCCAACTAAAATATCTAAAATAACACGAATAAATCATATTCATAAAGTACATTTTAAAACACAGTTACAATATGCTTTACAAGTTAAAATTAAAAATTGCAGGCAAACAATCGGAAAAGTTAAGAAAGCAAACAACATAAAACTATTCAAGGCAATTTGAAGACAGCACAGCATTAGAGAAAATAAGGAATGTTATTGATGTGATTAGAGCAAAATCAAATCAAATATCATGGAATAATCAGAAGAGAAGGTAGGATAATTGTTGGTAAGTTTTTAACGAAAGGTGAATCCCTGAGAAAGCACAACTATAAAAATATGTCTTCAAGAGAGGTCCAAAAGAGGATAAGGAGTTAGTTGTACATAGACTCTCTTCTGGGAAAAATAAAACAAAACATCAGTATGATGTACATGTCAGTAAAGCACCTTTTGGAGGCACAAATCTAATGTTTCTCTCTGTGTTTTTTCCTGAACAGCTGGAAAACTCTCACTCTGCTCAGCCATCAGATAAATGTCGGCACTGTTTGGTCGTGGGGAATGGAGGCATACTCAGAGGCCTGGAGCTCGGCCGCCTGATAGACAGATTTGACACCATCATCAGGTTAGAAACGTAAATACAATGATATGACTGTATTCAGGAGCAAGGACCAGAGGAGTGTGAATACTATAACCTGCTGAGTTACCAAAAACCTGCTTGACTAAAAAAAACTTGCTGTGAATCCAAGTTTCAATTTGACTGTAGTGCCTTGAGTTCTGGTTATCTGTGTTTCTCACTGGCACTTCCTGTCGTGCAGAATCAATAGAGCCACAAGATAATAATTTACATTCAAAAGCAGCCCATCAATAACTCTGTGTGTGCCCGTCCTTCAGGTTAAACAGTGGTCCTCTGGGAGAGTTCAGTGTCGATGTTGGAAATCGAACCAGCATCAGAATGAGTTACCCAGAAAGCACGCCGCTCCGCTGGGTGGATACAGACCCTCACACTCTGTTTGTTGCTGTGGTGTATAAAAGTGTGGACATCAGCTGGTTGTCTGCCATGATCAACAAGCAAGCTGTGGTGAGTGGAATGTGTGTCTGTTTGGACTCATTTGGTCAATCTTGTCCGTTAACTTGCTGAGCCTGTTGTGCAGCATCAGTGTTGAGATGTTATTCAAATGATCCGACACACAAAGTTCACTTTTGGACCCTTTCATAAAGTGACGTTCAGAGGTTGTTTGAAAGAAGACTGTTTGCTGGAGGTTACAACCTGTGACCATGTCGATGAAAGTTAGAGAAACAATGTTTCTCTTATCTTAATTATGTAAAATGGTAAAACACAGAACTTCAACACTGGAGAGAAACTAAAGATAAGCTATAAAGAACACTTAGAATGTTAAATGTGAGCAAATAGTAGGGAAACAAAATCCCCTCAATCTTGTATATATAGCTTTAGATTTAAATTGTTTCCATGTATTATATTCACACAAAAGTGTTGCCAAATAAAGACAGAACTCATTTCATAATAACCTTCAAAGACTAGCCTCATCACCTCTATTCAGTCCAACCTCTTTTTGTATAAATAATTACTAGATCACATAAAAGTACAAAGGTGGCTCAGTCTGAGAGACATGCCTGTGCTTTGTGTTGCAGTCTGTGTGGAACAGATTATTCTTCTGGCAGAAGGTTCCAAATCAAATCCCTCTTGAGCTGCGGAGGTTCAGACTTTTAAACCCACATGTCATCAGAGAGACGGCAATAGACCTGCTGAAGTACCCTCCACCCAGACCACGCCTGTGGGGCTGGGACCAGGTAACGTACCAGGAAGGACGTCTGTCTGTTTTTGTCTCTGTCTCTAAGTCTCTCTGTCTGATATATTGAAATCATGTTTAAACACGTGTAAACACACAGACGTAATATTAAACAATAGAAAAACTGCCAATAAAGACTATAGCAATAATGTTTATGTATTTACTAACACTGGAGGGGGGGTGTTTTTGTTTGCAGAATGTGCCCACCCTGGGTGTCTCTGCACTGAACTTAGCCAGTCTGTTGTGCGATGAGGTCAGCCTGGCAGGCTTTGGCTACAACCTCTCCCAGCAGGCGGCGCCACTGCACTACTACGACCACCTGCCCATGAGTGCCATGCTGCAGCAGAAGATGCACAACGTGGACAGAGAGACAAAGTTCCTACAGAGCCTTGTGAGAGAGGGAACCATCACTGACCTTACAGGCGGGATTCACTGCTCCTTCTGCTCGAGCTGACCTCCTGACCCTCGAGTAAGAGTGGTTGCTTTTCAAGAACAAGGTGCATCCTGTCTGGATAAATACAAAGCATCGACAAGACCAACATATATGCAAACAGGAGAAGGAAGGAAATAGATGAGAGGAAAACATAGCATGAAGTCTGAGTCTAGTCTTAATTCTTGTAATATTGCTTCTTGAAGAACAAAGGACATAGAAACAACAAAAAAAGTAATATTATTTATACCTACTGTTTTTTATATGTGTATATGTGTGTGGTCCTTGAGACACCTACTGTATCAGGTACTACCACAGAAGGAACAGAGCATTTTTACGTGCTTTGGGAGGTTTATGTCTGTCTGTCTGTCTGTGGACGGATTTTTTTACTGCAATAGCGTAAAAACTGCAAGATAAAGTCACTGAATATTACAATTCAGTTTAGGTCAAAATGAAGGTAGAGTTGAGATGGGTGTACTATCTATAAACAGATTCTACATGTGAATGTGCAGATCTTTCTGCAAAGGACAAGATTGGGGGGCATCAAGCCATCTGGTTTGTGTTTCTAGTTTGACCAATCACATCTGAGCAGGATTTGGTTTCCCGCAGATAAACAGTCCTTGTGGAGAGCAAAAGCGGTGCAACACATGGACTGTCTGCTTTTTAATTTATCTGTGTTATGAGATGAGCCAAAATGTTGTATGGACCTAAAACACCCACAAAAAGTATCATTGTTTGTATTTTGCTTGGAGAAACATTCTACTTGTATGATAAAGAAATCTGTTGGACTGTAAACGGCGGACCGCAAATGGAAGACAGAGTCTTTGCCCTGATATCAGCTGTCTACACAAGTACACCCATAATAATGTTTCCCTCAGAGGCTAGTTACACAGTAAGCGATGGGCTAGATTGAGATGGGACTCAGTGCTCATTATTATATTCTATGTTAATTAAGGACCCCAATCTGTACCTTGAGCAGATAGTACCATAGGTTCAGACCTTGTGCTGTCTGTCCCTAGGGATCCAATCACAAGTGCACTGTTCCAAGTTCTTTTTTACACACCAACTTCTCCTGTGACCACTGCTCTTTCTGCAAATACAGATTTACAAATTTGTTATTTCTGTTTGTAAAGACCAATTGTTGTTTTTATCCACCCTATTATCAATGTGTTTGTGTTAGGAGGGGCTGAGTTAATATGTTCATTATTTGCAGCTCTACAATGAAATAAGATTTTTACCCAAATACAAAATCAATATGTGGCAGTCAGTGTTAAAGATGCAGGGTGTCCAAAAATACTTAAGGTTTGTTGTAGTGGGTTAAAGACGTCACCTGAGTGGATGGTCCTCCATATGTGACCCAGTAGCCCCCCCCCCCCCCCCCGGCCGGATTTTAACACCAGGTCTGAACAGGGTCACCCACTTCTGAATTTGGGACTTTTTAAAGTGTTTTTTTTTTTCACTTCTTTTTTTGATACCTGCAACTTTATTTAGCAGTCTTCCAAAAAAGCTGGTCTGTGAGAGAAAAGATTAAGTTTATCTTTCATTTTTTAATTGATGTATAGTTTGTACAATTTTCATTGTTTGTTGTTTAGTTGATAATATTTCAGCTGAACACATACTTATGTGATGACTTTTAAAATGCATATGGATCCATGATTTATTCCTGAATTGTTACATTTCCTCATGTCATTTGACAACATGCAGCTCTTCATTTGGCTCCTTTTTCGAGCGAGATGGTCAGTTCTAGTTACATGTGTCGAAGAGCAAATACAACTGACCCCAGGACAGGAAAAATACAAAACAAATCGGATATAAAGATCTGTTTAAAGTTTAAAAGAAACTTACTCTTAAATTAAATGGACAATAATTAGTCTGTGTGTGACCAGCAGAATGAAATGAATGCACCGATCTGCAAGACGACACAAAAGCTCCAAGAAAGACAAAAAGTCTGTGATGTGGTGGTCTTTTTTCTACAATGTTACTTTTCTGTGATTTTCATCTCTTTCTATTAATTGCACTTTTGTTGGATGTTGTTATTATCACTGTACATACACTGGAAATATATGTATTATTACACTGAGTAAATGGTTTATTTGTATCTGCATGATTCATTTTCAATGTTTATTTTAATGTTATATCTTTTATTACATCTCATCCCTTCTTTCCACCATATAATATAGCTCTCATTTTGCAGGAGTTGGTTTATTCTGTAAACTTATGAGTTGAATGTGCCACAAGAAATTCATGTACTGTAAGTGTAAAAGAGAGGCTGCGTGGTTCTGGTCACTCCAGGAATATTACTCCTATTACTGCAAAAATCAGCAGCTGCAAATCAGAGACAAACTGTTGTTCATAGACAGGAAAGATGCCTGAAAGACGGCCGACCAGAAAACCACTGTAAAAACCTGGTTCTGCAGATTGTACAGTGGGGGCGGGAATCTCAGGATGACTTACAATATTATATGATGCGCAATACATGGTCCACCATAAGATTAATATTATGTTACAGCAATTCTGTGATTGGAAGATGATCATAGAATAATACATAATGAAATCTGTCTAACTGAAGTAGAATTCAAAATGACACTAAGGAGGCAAAGTCCAGGGTTTATGTATTTATTTATTGTAATTTGGTGTTAGTTTCATAGTTTGCCACAAACTAATATCAAAGAATGTACAAAAAATGCATTTAGTTTTATCTTGGTGTTTCTTTAGTCTTTAACTAACAGGCTAACTTGTCGATGTTCACATCGGATCTGATGAGTCAGGAGAAAGATTATAGACATATATTTTCTCAGTCCTTTAGAAGCTGAATTCAGTGTTGCCCTTATTCCTAAAGTTATTGCTAAAATTCATGTCAAGTTTTTAGGTGGAGCCATAATCAAATGCAAAATGATCATCAATCACTTATATGTACATTCATGCTCCTGTTTATACCATGACTGGAAACCAAACATTTAAAATTTCTAAAATGCCTTAAAGACAACCTGGGAACATTTACATTGTTTTATAATGTCCCTAAGATTCTTCAAAAAATTAAAGTGAATTTCTTCTTATTATGTAGCTTAAGCGTGGTTTATTCCTTCGTCAGTTGAGAATCTGTGTAATGGGTACATTTTATTTTGAAACATTTGAACCGGAAGTGGTGTATTTTTCTTTTAAGCGTAACCATCTGCGCGTGGTCGATATTGAAGGAGGAGAAGCCGGGGAGAGCTGCAGTGAACAGGTGGGAAGTTTACTAATCACTTCTTGTTCGGTTTTTAAACACAACGAGCTAAAGAATAGGTTCTATGGTGCATGTTGAACCAAAATGTACAAGTATACTTTTAAAAAAAAGAAGAAATAACGGTATTGTATTGAGACTCCGGTCTAAGTTTAATGTGTCGTCTTAACGCAAAAACACGCGTACGAGTGACTGAAAGCTTCGGATATATTCCTAATTAGGTACTTTTTAATTCGGTGCTGACTTTACTTATTTCAGAAAGTGGCCTGTTCTTAAATACAACGCCAGTGATATGTGTTTGAATTCAGTTCCGTTCACTTTGACCGTTAACTAGCTGCATCTGCTCATGTTCCCCTTGTATTGTGTGTCAGCTGGTCATTATCTTCCATTTAAATGGTTCCTGACAAATTGTAGTTTTTATGAATGAGTTTCCTCTGACATAACGTTTTGAATGGAGTCAGTCATTTACGTTACTTCCTCTGCGGTCTGTTTGGGTAATGGTATCAATGGAAACAGCTTCAGCCACTACATCACTGTGTGTGTGTCTGTGTGTGGCAGGTGGACACAGTGTACATATGTGTCTTCAGGGTCATGTATGTAGGAGCACACTGCAGGTTTTGAGGTGAAAGTTGACTTGCCTGTGATTGGCTCACATCCATCAACCCACCCTACTTCCATTGGGTGAACCTCCCCTCGAGTTTAGACCCACCCCTCTGTCTTTCTCTGTGGTGGCGCTCGTTATTCACACCGGGACGGTCCCCAGGCTCAACGGGTTAAAATCGAGTCACGTGCTTCACATGCACGCATGCAACATAGGATTTTTGCTCAGAGGGAGGTAGTGCACGTGCATGAGCATAACATGGAGTTGCAGAGTTTGCCAGCCTGAGCAGACATATATATAACATAAACTGGAATCATCATTTATTAGTATTTAAAGTGGGGTACTGATTGTGGTGCTTGTATATGCTCAATCCCCTGAGGGTTGTGGTATTCAGAACTGTGTTTTGTATTGGAGTATTTACAGTATGTGAAAATACTTCCCTCAGGGGATTAAGCACAAGCACTGAACTCAGTAGGCTATGTCACATTTTCAGTATGCGAAAATAGATAGATAGATTACTTTATTCATTCCCGAAGGGAAATTAAGTCGTCATAGCAGCCGGTATATTTGAATACAATAAAATACAATACAATAGAATAAAATAAAAAATATTGAGGTAGAAAGAATAAAAACAGAAACACAAGATAAATATGTTGATAAGGTGCAGTGGCAAGATGATGGTAATAGTACTGATGATATGATGGTAATGTTATTGTTACAGTATATAAAAATAGTACAGTATATATAGTATATAATATAACATAATATATATCTATATATGATAGTAATTATACCAATATAATAGCAGTATATAGTAATAATGGCAGCAGCAACAGTACATATAATAATAATAATAACATGTACACATGTATAAATATGTGTATATAGACTTATATATACAAAGAATATACAGGGAGTATGATATGATATATAGTAGAGGTATAAATATAAGTATTTGACTATACAATAGATAATATACTATAATAATACTAA
The DNA here is from genome assembly GCF_963576545.1 of Limanda limanda. Lineage (NCBI taxonomy): Eukaryota > Metazoa > Chordata > Actinopteri > Pleuronectiformes > Pleuronectidae > Limanda > Limanda limanda. Next base: position 6,073,982 of record NC_083645.1, on the reverse strand, counting down.
GAATATGTAGACAGAGTGTGCAAAAGACAATATTATTGTATAAAATGATATATAATATCAATATGGTTTATATTAAATACTCTCCTACTGGTAAATGCCTGTTTTCAAGATGTACTTATATAGTACTAGTATCAGTAACTGCTATACACTTAGCAAGCCCTTTAATTAGGTACTCCCTACTAAAGACATGGCTACACATACACGTATGCTAAGGGATATCCAAGGTCTTAGTACACCGATGTTGAACTACATGCTAAGCCACACTGTGGATTTGCTGCACCACAGGAAGCACACTGAAGGGAAGTGGACAGGAATCAAAGGTTCGCCACTGATACATTCTGGTATGTGCGACCAGGCCCTACTACTGTGTAGTGATCAATGATTATTGATTAGTATTAAGGGCTCAAAATGTGTGGGGGCGATTTATGGAGCTCCAGCCTTGAATGTTTTCCTCAAAAGCCCAGAATCTTTTTGGTTTTTAAAATAACTTCAAATGCATTATATGTAATTCCCCAACAGTCCCTCTGAATGCAAATCAATGGACCTTTTATTACTGAGGAAATGTCACCACCTAGGTCTGCCCAGACACTGTATATGAAGATGGACAACATGACTGCTTCCCAAAAGTGAAGCCAATCAGACACGATTGGTCAAGCTTGTGTCGACAGGACCTAGCACCATGATTTCATCTCCCGTTTGGACTGCATAGACTTTGACTTCAAGGTGGCTGTGTTTTTATCCAGGATATTATTTGGGTTTAACTTTAGTGTGAGACGTGTTGTCCGTCTTTATACAAGGTCTATCCGTTTGGACAACTACTGGCAGAGCCTTAATGCTTGATGCGAAAGATGTGGTGGTGCACATACCATCATCCCAGGGAATGTAACACAAATTCCAGTGTAACATGTGAAATTTAAAGTTTAGTTTCCAGTGATGGAAGAAGGATCTATAGAATTAAATAATAAAGGCAAAATGAAGGAAGAGGGCACACTTGAAGTAGAGGCAAGGAACACAGAAAAGTGTGAAAGCAAAACCAGGAAGGAAAATGAGTGACAGAGCAAAGACTGAAGGAGAGAACCTGTCTGGATGACTTAAACCCAAATCTCTTCCAGTATCTATTTGTTTTTTGGAACATGAGACTAACTTATGAGACAACAGAGTTGATATTTATTTGAAATGGACCTACTTTACTTATAATGAAGTTTGGTACAGTAGCCTAAATATGTTGCCTGATAATGGAGCTCACTGAAACGAAGAAGCTGAACTGAAATGACCTAATGACACAAGATTTTGAGTTTGCATCATTTATTATTATCTCTTGTGAGATATTGGATCATTTTAAGTCTAGGAAGTTATAAACACTATATGTTTACATAGAGCTCTTTTTACAATATGGGTCCTAAAAGATTCAGTAAAACTTGCATAATTACCTCTTCCAAGTATAGGTTAATGTTTTTGCCACCTGTCTTTTTGTTTGTTGGTTGTTTTGTATGTTTGTTTTGAAGATTACACAGGAATTATTTTTCACTTTCTCAGGGAATAATTTATGGATCTGCATGTCCAAATTTGGAACATTTAAAGGACTGATATGTGTGAAATTAGGTGCGGCTTGATTGAATTTAGGGGGACTGTTGGGCCTTGGCGGCCGTTTGCACCCTCGCCATTCTGGTTTTAGTTTTTTATTCTACTTCAGTTGTGCAAACTATCAAACACATTTTCAACTTTTAAATCAGTAACATTGTTGAGATACAGTTAACCTGGTGGTGTTGGTGTCCCTGCGACCGTTTTCACTATTGCTTGGTTGATAATCCAGACTAGCATAAAATCACCACAGACAATGTAATCAATCACTTTACTTTGTCACTCACTCACTCAGCTGATTGTGTAAAGTAAAGAAACAGCAGTATCTGTATCATGCATTTACATGGTGACACGTGTGCGATGTTCTTCAGCAGTCGCATCAATTTTAACATGTCTGATTATGGATCCAATCTAATGTATTAAGATCTAAAACGATTAGTCAAATAAGTGGTTCATCAATGAACAAAAACGGAATCTATTTAATTTTAATAAATTAAACCATTTGTCAAAAGAAAATGCTGAACAGTATCTCCCAGCTTCTTAAATGCAAGGATTTTCTGTTTTTTATTTAAATGTTTTTACTTATGTGTCAATAAAGGAATTACATAAAGTTAAGGACTATTGGATAGGCAATATAGAATGGAAACTTACAATATAGGGAATTTTACAGGGCTTTTCCAGTATTTTTTCACATTTCATTAATGAAAACAATTAACAGTAAACACAGCCCTAGTATGAAAGACACAACAGTACATGGCAGAATTCAGTGAGTCAACAGGTCGGCATCATCTCTATTCTGGAGGTTTTCCTCCGATCAGCTTTTATCTGACTCTGTCTAATCATCTCAGCTGACCACACACGGGTCAGGACTCATAGGTCACTGGGGTAAAGGTGAGCCGAGCAAGCCACTGCTTTATCCTGCTGGCTTTTGCAGGGAAGCTGTATATCTCATAGAGTCTCAGACACAAGATACTGATGTGTAAAGGGACAAACGTGTGTTCATGCTTATTGCAGTTTTACTCTTTTAATAGTGCTCCCTCAACCTTTACTGTCCAATTGATCTTGTCCTTGGATAGGGTAAACAATTGTTTACATCAAGTCTTTGAAACGCACAGGCCGCCCGTCTTGCCACAACTAGCCAATCAGAGACCTCCCCCGAGCCAGTCTGACCTTTGATTGGTGGTTTAGCAGAGGTTAACACATCACCTTGTAACAGTCAGTGGGAGTGTTTAGTGCCAGTAGTATATCAGTGCATCCTGTTGTAGCTGCAGTAAACACAACGTTCACAAGGTCGCTCTTATTGGATGTTCAGCTGCAAAGGGAAGCTGCTGTTTCACCTGGCTGCTCCCTGTTCCAGGTGAGGAATATTGCAGGATGGATGAAGATTCATCTGTATGGTGCTTAAAGAAAGTGGAAGTAGACTGACATTGTCTTCTCTCCATTTAGTTTGTTGAAAGCTCTAGGCGCCAGGTCTAGTTCCATAAAAGTTTTTACAGCTGAGAGGTTTGAGAGGTTAGCAGTGCTCCTTATTTCTTCTTCTTCTGTTAGTACTTGGAGCTTGTGAAGTATATTCAAGGTAAATGTGCAGTTATCTGTTGAGGTGGCTCAGGGACTGTGGAATTAGGGATTTGAGGCTGCATCATAACATCGAACAAATACCTACCTGACTGTAATAATATTGCTTCCTAATTTACCTCCAAACTGAAAAAAACGTTAACCTTTCTGTCATGGTATGAAAAGTTATTTTTGTTTTCTGCACAGATATTTATATGCTAAATCAATGAACAAACTAATAGATAACCTTCATTTTCAGTGCCTTTTTTTGCACGCATTGCAAACACACACACGAACAGGCAATGTTGTATTTGTAATGTTACTGTGCACTCACACTGTTATTTTACAGTTTAAAATGTCTTTGACTGCTTTTGTATTTGTTGTCTTTGACCAATTTTAAACTGTCTCAGATCACGTCATGCATTGTATCCATACTTACATTTTTTAAGTAACCTGTCACTGAGTATTTTTCTCATGCTTTGTGTGAAACTAAGTGAAAGTTAAATCTTAAGTCATACCTGCCTAATGCCCATATATATTTGCAGTGTATCAACAGAAGGGGAGATGTCTCCCAAAAGGAACCTTCAGTGTAGTGACAATCAGCAGCCTTTGAACACAGATACATCTGTAGTCAGGTTATACAATATATTAATGGCTTTTTACAGTAAAGGTGTCATGAGAATATATACGTTGTAGTGTTTTTGAATTACACTCACTCTAATCAGTCAATACGTTTTACATATTAATCACTATTTAAAGGCTATTCTCCCTGTTTTCTCTACCTGTCCTGTACAACATGTAATCAACATATCAGTCTCCACCAATCTGGTGAGAGTAGCCCCTCATCCCCCTCAGTCAGTCAGAGGATTGTTTTTGCTTGATCAGAGTTGTTTCAGTTTTATCTCCAACTCGGAATCTTTGCCTAAATTCATCGTCTCAGACTCTGTTTCTAATCTATTTATTCTTAAACACGTCTTCTCGCTCTGTGTGTGTTAAAACCTTAGTCCCCAGCTGTTAAACACACACCAAGATAATCTTTGATTTGACACCATCTAAACTTGTCCAGAGATAATCTGTTAAATATATGATATATTGTGTGATCTAATTAAGCTGTAACATCTTCCATTGTTATTATTCTGCAGCAGCAGTGGTCTGAGTTGAATGTACTCAACACTCTGGCTGGTGGTTGACCTTGAGTGTGCAGTGGAGTAATGAACTAAAGAAAGCATTAATATATTGTTACTTTGCATTTAAACCAAGTGAGATTGGAACTAAAAAGCTATTAGTTAGAACTGACTGACTATACATTGTTGGGGGCTGTTACTGGCACAGATATTAGAAAGAAAAAAACCATTTCTAAATAGATATCGGCCAACATATCTATAAAAGAAAACTGCAAAAGGTGGTTATCAAACCCTATTTATATTATTCCAGTTTAACCAATAACTTTATTGTGAATAATTATTAATATACACATATAACCAAATATATATATATAACTTGAATAAAAAAAATTGTTGTTTGCATTAAATACAAACATAAATGCACATTTTGTCTGACTTGTTTATTTAGTAAATTAAAAACTTGATATGGGCGCATATCTGCAAACATAAAAGCTGAAACCAATATGCCTATGAAATATTTGTAATGGCCAACCAATGTATAAGTAGGGCTTTAATATAAAGTAATGTATATTTTTCTTTACTGCCGTACGAGCATGCTCGCAGTGAGGTTTGTTGGTCTGTTGAAACACTTTCGTCCAGACGGAAATGTCTCAACAACCACTCAATCTAATGCCATGTGTTTGAAGTTCAGAGTGCCATATTTTGATTATATTATGCCAAAATCGATCTTAAAATAACTCAACAGATTTCTTGGTTTGCTCTGCAATTTGCTACAGAGAAGCATGGTCCTTTTCATACACTGTATATAAAGATGGACAACAAGGTCTCCACTCCCCCACTATCCAGAAATGAAGCCAAAATATCACGGATACGAACATTGCAATCTTGTGCATTTGAAAGGAAACATGGGGCAATTGGGGGGTGGAGCCGTGGTAGCAAGGTCCTGCCAATATATGTGCTTGACCAATCGCAGTCTCAGTTGTCATTTCAGCCCATTTTTATACCATCAAATAACTCAGTAAATCAAGTGCACTTCAACGTATTTTGGTCCATGTCTCATTCACGAACATGGAGGAGGTGGGATTTATGTCCAACACTGCAGCCAGCCACCAGGTGGCAGTCGGGACACTTTCGCTTAACTTTTGGGAAGCTATCATGTCATATCTTTATATACAGTTAATGGTCTCTATGGTGTAAGTATTTATTTTGCCATCGCAGCCAGGCAGAACCATGTCTGTAGCCTGTTTGTTGTTGTGGAACCAATGAATGACCTATCTTCTCCTCCTCACTCTAGGCCCTCTCCTGGCTTACAGCCCTCCACACACTCCATCACCTCAGGGCATTCAGTGTAGCTCCACCTCCCCCAGGTCTGCAGAGAGTGCTCGCTGATATCTAACACATCCTGCAGCCATTATTCCAGTGTTAATTTCACACGCACACAAATCTACTACTCCAAGCAAACATACAAAAAGGCCCTTCCTCTTTAAATACACTCCCCAGTAGAATCATGCTGAGCAAGGAGATCTTCCAGAGGCTGAGGTTGCCAGATCTGGATGATGTTCGTCAGTGCGTCAGGAGCGTCCCTGCCCCCGTGCTTGTTAGTGTGGGGGCAGTTGCTGCTGCGACCGCATACTACCTGGCAACACGCCCCAAGGCACTCCCATCAGTCTGTGACCTCCACATGCAGTCAGTTGAGGTTCCGGTGAGTTTAAAGTGTCAAGTTTGACAGAGTTTGCTGGTTTAAACTCTTTGTTAAAGTTATACTGTTCAGGTCCAGCCACAATTAATACATAGCTGAACAGTTGAAATGTCATTGAATATAAAGTGTATGAAAATTGATGGTGTCGTAACCAGATTTTATGCAGGATAGTGATACTGATGCTTTTTATCTCTTAGAACATTACTACTATATTAAAGGCCTTAAGATTTCAGTTTTATGTCATCTATGCTAATTGAAGCAGTTTTATACAAGGAGCCAAACTTGCCTTGTATTTTACCTAGCATAATTAATTTTGTGTCGTTTTTCAAAACTAGCTGGGCCCTGCTAGTCCAGTTAGTAGACTCTCAGGTCAGATGGCCCCTTAATCTCAGCTTGAAAACAACCTGCTGAAGGAACATTGGCATTGACAGCGACTTACACAGTTGGCTGGAATTAGAGGACATTAAAAAACACTACAATAACTGATTTACTCAGGGTGAACAACTATTTAATTTTCATAGGACAATACCCTCCCTCTTTCTGCTGTTCTCTTACAGCTATTTGTGTCCATTTGTGACTCATGGATATGCAGTATTTTTTATTTTTGGGATATCACATGTTAATAAGGTAGAAAATGTTGGTCTTTTTCGATTCACAATCAAGCAAACTTTAGCTTGACATAAATTGAACAGAGTCCAGATACTGAATCTGATGTTGGATTTGCTGTCGGATAAATAATATGGTTTATAACCAACATTTGCGTCTTCCATCAGGGCGGAGATTTTGCACGCATATCAACTCTTCTGAACGGAGCTGCTCACTTGTCTCATGTGTATGATGACGGCAGGACAATGTACGAGTTCTTCCTCAGAGGAGCCCGAGTCTCCAGTAAGTTGTAAATAACATGGTGTGGTTTATTTAGACTTACTACTGTCCAGAAAATATACAAATGTTTCCTTATACAAGGGATTTAAACTTGATGTGCTAACTTTAAGTTTTGCATAACATTGTTTACTTTATTTATTGTCATGGAGGCTGATTATTTTTTGTCAAAAGTAGAGAAACCTTTAGAGTCGGCAGCCATTACTGGTTACATCACATCATCGTACATCTACAGTAAATACTTCTGCCCAGTATGTACTTTTCCAGTCAGCCACAGTGTATATACACTAGTGACTAGAGGAATGTGCAATGTGTACAACATGTGTGATATGTGTTAAGTTAAATTTCTCTTTCTGTTTTTCATTGTCTTTTTTTCTTTTATTCTCTCTTCCCCCATCTGTGTTTCTCCTTTCATCCTTCAGATAATGGTGCCTGCCTGGGCTCCAGGAAACCAAAACAGCCCTATGAATGGATATCATATGGAGAGGTAAGACTCAACAACAGCAGCTCGCCTTGTAAAAACCTTATGGCCTCCAGCTGGACAGTAGTTGACACATAGTGGTGGTACTGATAAAGCAGGTGGAAAGGTGGGGGAAATATGACCCCCATCTATTATCTATACCACCCATTGTTAGAGAGTCTCAGGGTGAGCCAATCCTAGCTGCCATGGAGCAAGAGGCGGTGTACACTTTTTCAGATAAGACTTGCGGATAAAATCTGGAGAATTGGCTATGGTGTTTACCCGCAGTTTGCCTTTCACAAATGCACAACCCGGGCGGAGGGTTTTCTGCAAAGAAAGACCCTGGCCAAACCGGATTGCTGTGTGGCTTCCCATCGTGCTGCCCTAAGATGACCTCTGGGCTGTATTTGAACTATATTTCCTATTACACAAAAAATCCATTTCAAAAGACGAATTAACTCAAATAAAATGCTATTCAGTTCAGTAACGTGTGTGTGTGTGTGTGTGCTCTCTCTTAGGTCAAGGAGCGAGCAGAGAATCTGGGTTCCGCATTTGTTCACAAAGGACACTCCAAGACCACCGACCCCCACATCGGCATCTTCTCTCAGAACAGACCTGAGGTACAAAAACGTTTTTACATCTATCTTAGTGAGGACTCACGTTGACATAATGCATTCCCTAGCCCCTCACCCTGACCTTAACCATCAAACCATAAATGCCTAAACCTATTTCCAACCCTAACCCTGAAAGCAAGTCAACCCTCAAACAGCCCAAATACTCCTCACAAAGATATCTGTAAAATAACACATACACGCACAAACAGACACTTGACACAGAATTAAAAGTGCTTTTCTTCTATTTATCCTCATATCGGTGTTTTGTTATTGTAAATGTAACATTATATGATCTTCATTTGTGTGTTTGTTTTATGTGCGTGTGGTTTTAGTGGAACATCACTGAGCTGGCATGTTACACATATTCACTAGTGTCAGTCCCTCTGTACGACACCCTGGGAAGAGAGGCCATTGACTACATTTTGGACAAAGGTAAACCACAGTAACAACCACCTGAATACACATGCTTCCGTTTTCTTATGTGTCCCTTAGTGAAGGTTAAGAGCTGCTGGTGATTGTTCGACATGGGTTTGTTTTTTTGTTTCTGCAGCGTCCATCCACACGATTGTGTGTGACGTGGTAGAAAAAGTCAACCTGGTACTTGACTGTGCCAAGAACAGGAAACACACTGTGAAAACCATCGTTCTAATGGAGACACCAAGTCCAGACCTGGTCAGCAGGGGGCGACAGGCTGGAATTCACATCCTCAGTCTGCAAGAGATGGAGGTCAGCAGCCAACTTCTGTTTTTTTTTCTTTTGTTCTACTGATTTTTATACAGAAGTGATCTGTTATGTTCTTTCTTTTTCTTGATAGTTTTCCTCTTGTGTTGGCTTCATTCCAGTTGTGTTGCTCTTTAGTTAGATTTTATTTTTTGCAGTTTTTATACTTTCTCTGTCCTTTTTATATTCCATCTATATTGACTTAATTAACTAGAGTTTCCTGTTCTGCAGGCTATTGGGAAAGCCAAGCATCACCAACCAGTGGTAAGTACTGTAAGCAGTGGCCTGTGAAATGATCTCTATCTCTATCAATGATTAAGTTGTGTGTGATTTGGCACCATTTGACCTTTTACAACACCATCCCTCCAGCCTCCGCAGCCTGACGACATGGCAGTGATCTGCTTTACCAGCGGAACAACAGGTGAGACGCACATGGAGAAAAGCACCAATAATAAATACCATTAGTTGTGTCAAAGTGTAGTAGTTTTCCCACCTTGTAATAAACTCATGACAACACTGGTCTTACTGAGTGAAACCTGTAACTTAAGATTTAACTATGAGCAGCTTCATTCTTCTGCTGCCCCTGAAGTTGTGCCTGAGCCTGGACAACAACATTTGACATTGGGGTTTGGATCGGTTTTGTCACGTTAGTTGGGCAGATTTTTTTTTTCATGTCTGTAATAATGGAAAGTTTTTATTTTCTGCATCAGGCTTGGGTTGGGTTCAGACACAAACAAGGGAGTGCCTATTGGGTTTAGGTCACCCTCTGCTGCTGCTCGGAGCTGACATTTTATAACTGCAGGCTTAGTATTAATAATATGTGACGTGGGTGCTGCCTCTGATACACAAAAATGTATCTATCAAGTTTTATGTCCATAAGAAATCAAACAGATGATTGGCTGTTTGTCGACTGTATATGCTAGAACACCAGTAACACTACACTACCGCAGCAATCGTAATTTCCATCAATACCTAAGAAATGTATACCCGCTCTCTAAAGGTGTGTTTGTGTTTTCAGGAGATCCAAAGGGAGCTTTGTTGACACACAGGAATATTGTGTCCAACTGCTCATCCTTCATCAAATTGACAGAGGTGAGAGAGGCTGATGAAACATGTTATGTGTTTAAATTGCAGTGAAACAACAGTTCAAATTGTCTGCTCTAACCTTTGGAATGGAAGCATTTTTAGATCATAAATCCAAAGGAGGAGGAGGCAGGTTCCTTTCCTACCTCGTCCTCTCCTCCACAGCCTCCTCTATAAGGAAGTGGAGGCTGAGGGAGACACCACATTATTTTGACTATAAACACTTCTCCTGGTGTGATACTGCTCTGCTAGCATCTGCATATGAATTACCAGGAGTAACTCAGAATGGCCACCAGGAGCACAAGATGGGTAGGAAAGTGAGTAAATGGAAAAAGCGAGATTAGAGCAATGTGAGCGTGCTTTGTTTAATGGAGTAATACAAGATGGAGCAGAGAGAATGAAAGTCAGACGGTGTGAGGGAAAAACCACCAACATGTCTTAGGATATAGAGTGAGGGGCTTTGATAAACACTTTGCTTTTCTCTCCAGTCATACTGTCAGACCACCACGGAGGATGTGATGCTGTCTTTTCTGCCTCTTGCCCACATGTTTGAGAGGGTGGTGGAGGTACCAACATCATCACTGATGTCTTTCTCTCCCCGTCTGTTCTCGTGTGTGTGTGTGTACCTGTGTGTCTTTGTGTTCCTTTGCATGTGTGTGAACCTGTTTTAGAGTTGGTATTCTTTTAGTGCCAGTGATGTCCACATATCCTTCCTGCCGTTGGCTCATATGTTTGAGAGAGTAGCACAGGTATGATCTCTTAGTTCCTTTTGTCACCCTTTGTTTAAGATAAATCTGTATTCCTACAACTCCTCTATAATCACTCACTCTTCACTTTCCTCTTCTGCATCTCTCATCACTCACTCCCTTTCTGCTGACAGGGAGTGATGTTAGTCCATGGAGCAAGGATCGGCTTTTTCCAGGGAGACATTCGTCGGCTGACAGACGACCTGAACACACTGAAACCGACTGTGTTTCCTGCGGTGCCCCGAGTCCTCAACAGAATGTATGATAAGGTAGGTGGACACACTGATGTAAGGACAAAAGGTTAAAGCCGTGCTCATGCTGCTGCTGAATGTCTGACATTGCTCATATTAACATTTTAAAACTAGCAATACTTGTAATACTTGCATCACCTGACCTGCTTTTTGCACGAGTGCAGCAGAGACCTAGATGAGGATGATGATAACAGAAATAATGCTGTATCTTATAACTAAGCTGTGTGTGTGTCTGTGTTTGTAGATCTTTGGCAAGGCTAACACCACTTTGGAGCGCTGGCTGCTGGGGTTTGCCTACAGGAGGAAGGAGGCAGAGCTGAAGAAAGGCATCGTGAGGAGAGACAGTATCTGGGATCGACTAATCTTCAGGAAGGTCCAGGTATACAGAACCAGCACATTTACAACTCCTGTTTGACACTGCACAGTTTAAACTCCTACATGTCCACGGTTGTATGATTACGAGTTTCCAAAAACTTATTTGATTTTGTGGATTATTGAAGTGGAGTCTGTACTTTACTTGTAAGCCCTTTTACACTGTGATTTGTCCTATTGTGAGAAAAATGTGGTAAAATGATTTGTCAATCTGAAGCGCTTGTCTCAGACTGCATTGTGTGCATGAGTTGGAGGTTTTCAAAGCATAAGATTTGTGCTGATGGTAACTCCAGCCGATGTTGTGACACTGCTGTCATCTCTTCATCGTAAATGCAAGCATTAATGAAGTTTGCTGCCCTCTACAGGACAGCCTCGGTGGTCGTATTCGTCTCATGTTCACAGGAGCCGCTCCCATCTCTCCTGTTGTTCTCACTTTCCTCAGAGCTGCAATAGGCTGTCAGGTAACAAACACACACTCAACAGTGAGTCCTTGTTTCACATGTTTTCTGTCATCTTTCCTGGAAATCTGTAACGTATCACAACATTCTGCCATCGAGTCTGTAATCAGGTCCACATCATTCTATGCTCCTCATTAGCTCATCTTAGTTTGTGCTCTCTTGCAGTTCTATGAAGGCTATGGACAAACCGAGTGCACTGCTGGCTGCACAATGAACATCCCAGGAGACTGGAGCGCAGGTTAGAGTTTTTTTTTTTTTGTAAACCATGACACGTAAATGATTCAGCAGAACAAGAACTTAACTGAACCTCACGTCACTAGGTCATGTTGGAGCTCCTCTGCCCTGTAACTCAATCAAACTGGTGGATGTGCCCGAGATGAACTATCTGGCTGTAAACGGAGAGGGAGAGGTAAAACTCCCTGACCAATGAGCCATCCTAGAGATGCTGTCTTTTACATATATATATGATAATGTTTGTCGTTAACAATCGTGTTTCCATGTTGGTTTCTAGGTGTGTGTGAAGGGTACAAACGTGTTCAAGGGCTATCTGAAGGACCCAGTGAAGACAGCAGAGACTATTGATGCAGATGGCTGGCTTCATACAGGAGACGTTGGAAAATGGCTTCCAGTAAGTTCATGTAGTTTAGGCTCATACTCGTGTATACTTTTATAACACCCTCACTATTTTTTACTCAACTCCAAACATACGTACACAACTTTAATGAAAGCTCATTACATTTAGCGAGATTTTTAAGTCTTTTGAATCTCTGACAGCTTGTTGCCAGATTTATTTGTACAAACTTTATTGCTTTGTGAATGTGTTCCCAGAATGGTACACTGAAGATTGTGGACAGGAAGAAGCACATCTTTAAGCTGGCACAGGGGGAGTACATTGCTCCTGAAAAGATCGAGACTATCTACCTGAGGAGTGATGCAGTGGCACAGGTCTTTGTGCATGGAGACAGCCTGCAGGTGGGTGGAGGGCATTTTCCTGTGTGTGTGTGAAAGCTTTGTGGAACTATTTCTGAAACTTCAGAATTTCTCAGTGGAATGGGTTCATAAGCTCACACAGGCAAACCCACACTTTGACTTTCAAGTATTGTGTTTACCTCCAGGCATGTCTGGTAGCAGTGGTGGTCCCCGACCATGACTTCCTATCTGGCTGGACCAAGAAGACACTGGGCCTGGAGGGCCACTACCAGGATCTATGTGGAAGAGCGGTAATACTGAGTAGTTTAATTCTAGTATACAATGAATTCAAGCAGCAGACATATCTTTTCCTGTATCCACATTGTAAATCCATTTATGTCTGTTCACAAACAACAGTGATTCCCAACAAGGGTCAACAAGGCTACATGACACGTCTTGTAGTGAAAAAGTTGAACCTGGTTCAACTTCCCAGATCGTACCTCAGTCTTTAAGTGGTGGGGAAATTAATAGTTTATTTGATGTATGGTGATGCGGACGACTGCATCGATGCAGAGACAGAACAACATGTGGACAAAAATGTCCACATGAGGGAAAAATCTTGAAACTTTATCTTGTCCAAAAGAAACCTGAGCGCTGGCTGCAAAAGTCAGTTGAAAGATAAATGAAAAAGAGCTTAGAACTGAATCAGTGATGTGACTTGGGCCAGATTATCATGTACCATAGCCCATGTACTGTAGGTCGATTGAACAAACTTGTGATATCATCATTATGAGTTCCTACCTTTTTTTCACCATCTGCACAGGATGTGAAGGCAGCCATCCTGGTGGACATGGTGCGAATTGGAAAGGAAGGAGGCCTCAAGTCCTTTGAGCAGGTTAAACAATGGCTCATAACTCAGCTCAGTGTTGAAATATATGTGTCTGTCTTTGTTGCATTCTTACAACCTTTGTTCAGATATGACATTTTCGGGAAGTGAAACATTATCCTTCTCTACAACAAAACCTGCCAACTTGTGTGTGTCCCTCAGGTTAGGGCCACCTACATCCACACCGAGCTGTTCTCAATCGAGAATGGCCTTCTCACTCCGACGATGAAGGCCAAGAGGAACGAACTGCGGCAACACTTCAGACCCCAGATAGAAGAGCTGTACGCTGGGATCACAATGTAGAAGGAGAGGGGACACAACTGACACAAGAGCTCCTCCAAAAATGTTTTCCGATGGACAGCAAAGGAAGAAGGGGGGTCGGAGAAGGAAAAGGAGGAGGACAAGCTGACGCACACAAGGAAGTAAAGGAAGAGAGTCATCCAGCTGCTCAGTCCTCAGTAACAAGAGAAACAACAGGAAGAGGATGTCATGTAGCTTTTAATGAAACTTGATTCAGAGCATTCTGAACAAAAACGCACAAAACCTTTGAGGAACAGAGTAGATTTTATCTTTAAAATAAATATGGCCACTGATTGAAGGGTTTTGCCGAAGTTATGGTCAGTTCTCATCTCCAATGATGCATTTTAAAGGGAAACAGTTTTTCACTATGGCATCAGATATCTCAGGAATTCTGTGGCATGAACCACACATAGACACGCACACACACACACACACACACACATTAACACTTTCTAACTTAAAGGACGAAGAGGGAACACTTCACTGAGGGTCAGAGTGATGACTTATGTCACACAAACACCCTGACACATCACACAACATGAACATTTCAGGGGTTTTGACAGTTATCGTCAAATTGTATTTCACTATTTAAGTTTGTTCAATTGGATTTGAAATCCACATTGGATACATGGATTGTTACTGTTGTGTTCTTCAGTATGAGCCATATTGAAACTGCACAAACAAACTTAGCTGTTCACAGGGACACAGACACACTCAGGGCGATTTTTGTAATTTATCTATGTTTATAACAGGAACAGGGGAGATGCGTGGAGTCAGGAGTATCATAAAAAAGAACAAATCTGAGAGAGAAGTAAATAAAAATATTAAAACAAAAAGAAATTATACAATAATTAAATGAACAAATAGGAATCAAATAATTATAAGCATTTTCACATTTGTATTTTAATTAATATATTTTGAAAAAACATTGCTTTATTTTTGCATATAAATTACACTTTCTGTATATATTTTTAAAGTTTTTATTTATTTGTATCCGTTTTTACCTTATTGCAAAAACAATGGGGAATAGAACAAGGAAAGGGAAAGGGATAAGAGGACATTATATAAATTTGGTTAAATAAATGAGTAATCAATATATATAATTTTAGAATTAAATGATTAAAATTGGAAGGAAATAAAAATATTTTTAATATATAGCGGTAATTCACATTCTGCGTTTATTTATTATTTAATATATTTTCCCATTAAACTTCTTATTCTACAGATTTTCTTTTTCATGGCACTGACTCCATTTTCTTGAATTGTATGTATCTTATGTTACGTTGAAATCACACATTTCTTAATTTTACTTACAATCTCAGTGTTATAATCTTGTACGTTTATGATGAATTAAATGGAAGTACTTTTAACAGTGTCTCACTAAAACAGTTTTTACGATCATCTTGGATTTGTTTTGAAAAACTTGAATAAAAAATAATTTAAACAGCTGAGTAATCTCATTACCTTTGTGTGGCTTGGAAGTATTTAGATAAGTTACCCAGTTTTATTGAATCCTGTCATCTATACTCCAAGTGATTTCTAATATTTAAATGTATTAGTGTCACTGCATGTTACTTACTTACTTAAATAGACTGGTACGGGATGTTGTGACATTTAAGAACATGTTCTGCTTTTTCGTCCAAAATATACAGACAGAAGTGAACTGATACGGAATCTTGCAGGTTTAAAGTTCCATTTTGCTTTACGTGATCTTTTCCCAAAAAAATTGGTAGAGGGGGTATCTGTTTGTTTTCCAATATCTCATGAGAACAAAATTGATTGAGAGGATTTATATTACAGTATTTAACTTTACTCTCCGCACCACTTGGTGGCGGTAATGCGTCATTCCGTTGTTTGGCCATAAAACAAGAGAAGAACGATGACTGGGGTTTACAAACTTCATCTGTCCGTAGGGACCAATGTGCCAGATAACCCGCTCACAATAGGCTTTGATTGTATTAATATAAATTAAATATTGCCTATACCAAAGTATTATAAAATAAAAAATTGTATAATTTGGTTTGCTTGATACTTCCAACACCCACCATCCTGATGTGAAGTGGTACAGTCCAGGAACTCAAAACATTTTGCGGGAACCTGTAAGGAAACTACCAGCAGCGGATTGTTTACAAAGTTGAACCTGATATTAAAGCTGCAGTTCTTCAACATGAGGTGAGAACGATCCATCATTAGTTTTGAATTAACGTGTCACACCCGTCGCTTTGTCGTTTGTTGGAAGAGTCACAACATTTCATGTATTAACATACAGCGATATAACGAGAGGAAAACGCTCGAACTAGGGGGACACCATGGTTTCGTTCGGTGATATAAACACAACAATGAGCAGGGCTGCAATCGTAATTAAAAAGTACACTGTGAGTTTGTATGTAGCTTATTAGCTTATTGTAGCTTATTGTATGTAGCTGAAGTGTCTCCTCTGGGGAGATGCTCAGGTTGGAGGTGTCACCTGTAGCTGCTCATATTCTGATGATGATGATGATGATGATGAAGATGGTCCCCTATATTCTCTCTGTCCACAGTGCCACAAAAGGCAGAAGAGCCAAGGACCCCCCAAAGAGTCAAGTGAGTCACTGTACTATGATTTTTAATGTCATGTCATTTTTTAAATGTAATTTGAGTTTTATTTTGTGTTTGAATGCAGAAAGCTTCGTCTGTGGATCAAGCAGAGGCTTCCGACCTGTCTTTCATAGACAAAGCTTCCTTCATGGAGGGGCTGCAGCTAAACGATGGTGACTCTTCACACTGCATATCCCTCGAGTCCACAACACACACACCAAACAAGTTCCCTCCTCTAAATATGTATGTAGACGTTAATGGAGCACACATGCAGATTATATTTGTATTAATAATGATAGTACATTTGATTCAACTCAGCCATTCTAGACACCTTATAATATGTCATAAATAAACAGATCATACATTAAGCAGAACCAAGCATTAGAATCTGATTAAGCGAAACAAACAGCTCAATATGCAAAAAATGTTAAAAAACTCTAACCAATGAAATCAGGTTACGAGGCAAAGACACCTACAAGTAACCAAAGGCTCATCAAACACCAAAGGTTAAAATCTGATTAGTGAGATGGATGAGATGGTATCTGCGGTCGACTGATCCAAGCAGATGTGGGATTTGAACAGAACGATAGAGTCCAGCTGACAGATGTGAGGTGAAACACATTTGCTTTCTCAGGAGACCGAGGCCACTTGGAGCAAACTAACAGATGTTATGGTTTCTTCAATCTATAAAATGCGGTTTTCTGCTGTATGGAATCAGTGCCTGGCAGTGTTGTCTCTGTTCAGCTTGGAGCTTGACCGGGTGGACTCCTTCTACTCATCTCTACTCAAAGATTGTGGGTCAGGTGCTTGACTCGACTATTCAAGCTTACTTAAATAATTTAGACTCTGGCTGATATTATTACATCCGACCCCTCTCATTGCCTATTATAGCTGCTTTTTTCATCAAGCAGCAGATTTGCTAAGCAGCCACTAACACATAATGTGTGATACAATAAGTGTGTCTTATCATATCTGTATGTTTCTCTATAATACCCATAGTACTAGTATTTTATTGTATTTTTTTGTTCTACCTTTACTCTGGTGTTAGAGTTTTGAACTACAGTTGCCCTCAGCAGTGTGCTTACCTCCTCCTATGCCCAACAGTACTACAGGAGTATTATAGCTGAGGCCACATCACGTTTCACAGCTACATATTGGTAGTTATGTACCAATAACTTGTGGTAGTTACAAGTTTCTAGCCTTATTTGTTACCATATAGCGGCTGAAAAAATATATTAGGGGTTGATGGCTTGATTGAAGCCAAATTAAAATTCACTAGATGCAGATTTTTATTGGAATCCACATGAGATTTCACACACTCGTTGAATCAAACACCTCTTTTTTTTTTTTAAAGCTTTACTCATATTCTCTAAGGTATCAACGAAAATGATTATAAAACCTGCATCCACCCCCTGATCTGGATTGAAAACATGAATGAACGGCTTCGTCCCAGACCCATACTTCATCCTTCCACCAATTTTTGTGGGAATCACTATTAGTTTTTCTGTAATCCTGCTTAACCTACTCAGAGAAAGTTAACATGTTACTACAGATGAGCAGATAGTTTATTGCCCATTAACATGTTTTCTTTGTATTGTCCTGCCTAGGTAACCCTCTGCACAGTACCGCCATGGAAGAAGATTTAGACGTCTTAGTGGAGGGACAGATGGACAAAGGAAAAGCAGGAAGAGGGGACGATCAGATGTTGAAGAAGAAACAGCGTGGGGCTGCGGTGAGGAGGGAGGTCCCAGATACGGGAGGCGAGAAAAGGAAGATAAGTAGGAAGAATCCTGCAGAGAAATCCAAAGCCAGGTATGGTTAAAGAAATGTGTGTGCTGTAGTAATACTTTTGTATTATGATGTGAATTAAGTATATTGTCTCTGCTGTCTGTGTTGAAAAGACCTGAGAAAAGAGCAAAAGGAGAGAAAAAAAAGGGAGAACCTGAACCGGAAGTCCCCGCCAGTGCTGATTCTGACACCAGCGTCACCCCCCACACAAGCACCAAACCTCCCCCAAAGGCCAACATTCAGAAACAAGTAATTGGGAAGAGGAGGAGTGCTGGAAAGACCTCTGCATCGAGGTGAGGTCACATAGAGAAGCTACTGACAATTTTAAAGTGATAAAAACTCATCGGGACAATCTACTTGTCCTTATGGCCTTTTTATGAGACATGTTGACCTGCCTGTCTTCCTGTCAATTTTCTCATCTGTCTGTGTCTCTCCTCAAGGCCATTGAAAAAGCAGCAGATGAAGCAAATGAAGAGACAGAATGAATCAGACAGTGGAAACTCCATTGACTCTGAATCACAGGTTCATCCACGCTATATCTCAGTTATTTTTATACTGTCGTGATAAAAACGCCACATCAAAACTTGGGAAACTTCTTGTGATGATGGATGAATGTTGATCTTTTTTCATTCAGCAGGAATCGAACACAGGCCAGCTCAGCCGTAGTAGAGTCCTGTCCTCTGATGAAGAGGTGGACGAAGGCACACGTTGGGTATGGAACGACTTCAGCAGCTTTAACAAACACAATCAGTTTGTAGTTGGTTTTCATCTCTTTCTTTATCTCTTTCATTCAGATGCCAAGTCCAAAGAAGGCCAGAGTATTTGATTTTGGCAAAAGCAGAAAGTCTTCATCAGGTGAGGATAAAGGGTACAATAGGATAGTGTAATTTATGACTTCATACATCAAAGTCTGGCATCTATGCAGAGAATGGCTCTCAACAGCAAAGACAACTTTGTGAGAGGCCCTTAATTGTTATGATTGGCTACTGACAAGACACTTTTGTCAGAAACCTCCTAACCTCCTGCTTATAGCTTTCTGTTACATCTTCATAGTTTCAGAGGTTTGGTTGAAGATTAGAATATAAATATGTGTATCTGATGTGTGGAGGTTTGCATTTAAAGAGATACTGCCCATTTAACTTTTGAGCTGTAAACTAACTTATAAGATTGTTCTTTAAGGACACCCTTAAAACAAAAACATTTATGACCACATAAAAAAAAAAATCTAACACCAACTCCATAACACCACTTAGTGTTTCAAACCATCTCATGTAGAGTCAACCTTTGGGGACATCTCTACATCATGACACTTATATATATTTGAAAAGGTCAACAACCTCTTGGAATGATGTGGTTTGGTATCATGTGTTTCTTTTGGGGAGGAGGGTTTGGGGGGTTCACTTTGGTTCGATGTAGGGCCCCACAGGTCCCTTGAAACACACCTGACCATGATAAACCTACTTCTCCCCTGAAGGCAGCGCATCTGCAGTAGCTGATACTTCCAACACCGATAAACAGAAGAGCAAGAGACTTGGTCATCAGGCAACAACAGATTTAGAGGTGGTGCTGGATGCCTTCCTCGATTTCTGTGACGAGTACAGGTACATGTCCACTTCTAAGCACTTACTCTTCTCAAATATCTATAAGGTCTGTTTTATGGTGCAGTTAGGTAACATTCTTTGTGTGTGTGTGTCTGTTTGCTGTCAGTGAGTCTGTGGCGTCTAAATCTGTCAAACAGTCCATCGATTCCTTCTCCTCCAATGTGAAAGAGCAAATCCTGGAAAAGGTCAGACATTGTGAAATACTTGTAAGACTAGAAATAGCGTGACACTTCACTGAGTTTATGAGTCATCTCAGTGATTACCTTGAGGCTAAAGTTCATAAATGCCAGTGCCGTGTTTTTGATCTGATATGTGAGCTGTGATTTGTCCACACTGGATTTCCAACTACATTTATAACTATGTCTTCATGCCAAAAATGTTGCAAAGATATATATATATATGTCCAAAACTATATATATAATAAATTTACATACATGTGTATATTAACTGTGTTGTATGAACTAAAACCGAAAATGGAAGATATGGATTAATGCCATAAGTCAGTAAGTAACAAGTTTTGTCGGGTGTTTCTTCTTTTCCAGGTCTCGACATACAAGGAGCTCAGGGTTCTAAAGAGAGAAAATGCAAAGGTAACTATGGCAAACTGCAAAGATAAAATCTTTGAGTTTGACATTCATGGCAATATAGCTGATAGCTGATATCTTTACTTTATCTCTTGTGACATTTGTGATTAATCAGCGATTTGCTGATAAAAATACTTTTCCTCTGGGGGTGGGATTTGATCACATAAGCGACTTTTCATCCCGTGCTATCATCACTTCATAATTGTAGTTTGTCTGATTGCGACTGGTTTATTAGCAAATACTTACGAGACTAAAGACATTCAAGCCAGCCTCACATATAAGTTGTGTGTAGGTCTAAAATTGCTTGCATGCTATTGTACGATGGTGAACATGGCAGACCTTATACCTGCTAAACATTAGCATGTTAGCATGCAGTCATTGTGCTCGAAGCTGCTGTGGCTGACTACAGCCTGATAGAGCAGATGGATAATGCTAATGGAGGCTTCAATTTATCGTGTGTGTCTGTGTCTGTCTGTGTCAGGTGGCTTCTTTGATAAGCACAAAGACAAAGAGACTGTTGGATGCCAAACATGAGCTGATGAAGTAAGAGGCAGTTCAGACACCAATAATGACCATTTTTATTCTTAGGTTTTTATGTGCATAAGCTAAACATAAAGTAATTAGTCATTAAAAGTATCCACAGTGTTGTCAGCTAGATGTGTATACCTAAGTCAAAAACTTATCTTTTCAATGTTAAAAATATTCATCAGTAATCTTGTTTCCCTAAAAAGTGAAAGTAAAAGTTAATGTAAAGGTTGTTTACTTTAATGTCCTCATACTGACCTTAACACTGTGGTTGGTCCGACAGAGCAGAGAGAGAGGTGACGCTGCTACAAAAGGAGGAAGCTAAACTTGAGCTGCGTTTAGATGATCTGAGACGAAGCCGTGTCTTCCTCCATGACATCAGAGAGCTCAACCAGCATTACCTAGACTACCGACAACAACACCCCAAAGAGCAAGAGATGGTACAGACGCACAATAATGACGTGAAAGTTAACTTTTAGAAATCATAGAAATAACCACAGTAAAACTCCTATATTAACATTCTCTCTCCTTTCCCATCCTCATCCTCGTCGTCCTCCTCGTCCTCCTCGTCCTCCTCCTCCTCCTCCTCCTCCTCCTCCTCCTCCTCCTCCTCCTCCTCCTCCTCCTCCTCCTCCTCATCCTCCGGTGCAGTACGGGGAATCCAGCTTACCAGCCCTGCTGCTGGAGACGAAGCATGTTCAGGCGGCAGAGCATCAGCTGAAAACACTCAATGACAGAATTGAACAGAGGCTGAAGAAGAGTGAGACTTGTAATTAATACACTATTGAATATTGTCATACACACAGATATAATATACACACACATTCAAAGCATATATGTTTTATATAAAATATGAGCTGCACTAAAACTACTGGATTTTAAGGCGAGAAGCAGCTCAACATTTTGAATTACACTCAGTTAAACCTCCATCATTTTGTCCACTCAGACCAGAAGTGGCTCACTGTTTATTTACATGTTTCAAAGTATTAAAAGCATATTTCCTGTCTTTGTGTCATATGTTATGTACAAACAGGATGTTCAATATGTTTCCTTTCTTGGCATAACATTAAAGTTTTGCTTTCATGTGATGTTGAAATGCCTCATGTTTAAAAATAAAGTTTGACTAACAAACAAACCTATCAGTGTGTTTTCGTCCGGTATTCTATTTTCCAGGTGTTACAGTTATGTGTTGCATGTATTACTTTATTACATTATTACATGTCATTTGGTAGACGCTTTTATCCAAAGTGACTTACAATTAGTGCATTCAACATCTGGGGCCATTTAGGGGATAAGTATCTTGCCCAAGGACACTTCGGCATGCAGATGTAGAAGAGTGGGGATTGAACTGCCAACCTTCTTGTTGGAGGACAACCACTCTAGGCCACACTGCCCCATCCCCACCTATTACTCATGTTGTGGAGGCCCTAGATGTATTCACAGTTACATTATGGGGATTTGTCGACTTTATGGGTACAGGTTTTAAACTTAGGTAAATGTTTGGGTCAGGGTTAAGCAAGGAGTCACTGTGGATAAGGTTAGAGAAAATCACAGTAGTGCCCTCAGAAGAGGTGTGTGTGTGTCCTGTAAAGTGAAATTGTTCTTCACTGCATTTTCATCTTGAGCGACCGCTCCTGAAACGCGACAGCTGATTGGTCCTGACAGCACTTTTTTTTTCTAAGCCAATCATATCTCGTCTTTGGGTGAAGGTGCTCAGGACACTTTGACGTTCCTCCCGCCCACACCAGGGAGCTGCGTCCCTGATTGGCTGAAAGTTTCAGTCTTGTACTTAGAACAATGTAACATTTCGTCATTATGACTCTAAAGGGAGGACAGCTGCAGAGACTTTCCTCCACGGCCCTGACAAGAGAAAAGGTGCGTTTGTTTTTCAAGGTGCGTTTGTATTGTTATTTACACGTATGAGTTGAACAAAGCAGGACTGGAACAACAGTAGCTCTTATTAGTTTTCCTCGCTCGGAACTGGAGCCACCGCAGCCAGCACCTGACATAATGAGGTTTTTCTGGTGTCAGTTAAAATAGAAGAGTTTGTTGTCACAGCAGGAAAACGACACGAAGTATCTGCTATTTTATTCTGAAAGCTGTCCTGTCACTTTCCTCTCAGGGATAACGTTTGCTAAGCTCGTGTTATTGAGTGTTGATACTGTTTTAACACGTCTTATCTAATGGAGGCATGTCTTCAGTTAGCATGTGCAGCTAGCTCTTCAAGCATATTCCTCCTGACACTACATGCAGCAGTGACACAATGGGAACATGTTGTTAGCCGCATATGTGACAGGTGGTTATTTTGTAATAGCATAGTTGTGAATAAGTATTTGTCACTAACCTACATTACGAGCTGTTAACCATTTCCTGTTTCGGTGTGAGTTACAGGACAGGATGCAGTATAATGGGAGGTGTGATGAAACATTAGAGACAAACACAATGCAGTTTGAAAGCTGTAAGATACTGCTCATACAACCAAAGACCATATGATTTACTTCCACAGTAGAATGTATACTAATTAAATAGTCATACCATTTAAAAACTAAGCCTTGAACACCTTCCAAGGAATCAGGCTGTTTTTTATCATTGAGTATGATTGAGAATCCTTTGTCTAATGAACTGAATCATATTTACAGCAGTGATTCAGAGTTTCTACTATTCAGAAAGGAATCAAAAGTGGAGCACAAACCTTCCCCAAGCTCCAACTCTCCCCTTTAATCCCATCAAACTGCAGCAAATTGCATACACTCATACTTTCTTCAATATGTAAAAGAAAAAATCTCTTTAATATTTTTGTAGAAATTAACTAAAATCTCATAAACACAGAACCCACACACACACTCCACCCTCAGGGACTGCCACTAGGGAACCAAAACATTCTTCACCATTTTGCACTTTTTCTAAAATACGCCTTGTTCTATTTTCTGTATATAGTTGTTTGCTGCTATTATTGTTGTTCATGCTTATATTTCTCTTTATTTTTACACTCATAACAATACGGAGAACAACAAGTGTTCTGAACAAACCACAGACATCAACAGTTTTACTGGAAATAGAGAAAGTAACATAGAGTTCCAAAGTTCCACTTGCAGTGAGTGAGAATATGTTTTTGTGATTTTCAAATTTATTCAATAATGTATGAAGCTTCATAGCTAAGAGAACATTTCTCCATAATGTAGTTTGTTCACAAGAGAGATGGAAAAAATACATTTTCAACTGGGAAGTTTATTTTAAAAACACCAAATCTAAGAGATCTGTATTGACTTTGTTGCATTTGTACTGCATTTATGTATTCATTAAATTGCTATTGACTGATGTAGCATTTTTATATATCTCTATCTGCATCAATATCTATTTCCCTCAGGCTGTAGCTGTAGAGGGATGTTAAGAGTTTCATTCCAGAAGACATGACAGACTGCAGAAATGTAACCAGGCTCAAAAGCCAGCAGTAGTGGAATAATGTAAATTAATCACATTATTCACATAAAGTCAGAAAATGTTTATTCTTTTCTCCGAATACTTCTTATGTTAATAAAGGGAGTTTGGATTTTTCAGGGGTTCAGCCCAGTAGAGGGCCAGCAGGTTTCACCCATTTTTGCATTTATCCATGTACTTAACTCTCTTTTTTTATCTGACATTTGTCACAGATTTTCAGATTGCACTCTCTTTTCTCTTGATGTGTGTAGGAACATGGCTGAGGTTCATGGTGATGGTGAAAAGCAGAGCGGTGGCGACACTGTGGATGCCTTAAAGTTGTTTTCAAAGAGGTAATTACTGTACACCAGTACTGACGACCTAAACCTGTCCGATGGCGATAGGTTGCCTGCACTCAGAATCCATCAGTCCCTTAAGGGCATGTAACTCAGACAGATATGTGGGGGCGAATTCATAAAAAAGAAGATTAAAAGATTGAAATGAGATTCACCCAAACTGAAACAGAGTGATTTCCTCGACCTGAACGGTGACCTGAACGGCCACCAAATAGAGATGATGTAGAGGAAACATGACTCATACTCTGCTCACTTGTAAGTCCTTGCTTTATCAGTTGTAGCCTAACTTTAGCCAGTTCCACCTCTGCTCAGGTTAAAACCTATTAATGACTCTGCGCCGTAACTCTACTGTTTAATGGAATCTGAACGTTATTTTGCCGTAAGTTGTTTTATATATTTTTTTTCATTCAAAGGTTATTGTGGAATAGATATGTCGCGCGAGCACAACTTAAGCTGTTGGTTTTAATGTAAATGATGAAGTGGATCAATAATCTTCTTCATTCACCACCTCACTTCTGCGTCGCCAATTTCCCATCTCCAAATGTACGTACGCATGGGTCAGAGTTTTGCGTGGAAATACGCAAATTTTCCGGTCAAGTTTGTTTTTATAAATTCCCACATTTGAGGGAGAAGTGGCGTACACACGTTTCAGGCCCTGTTTTGTGCGTACACAACGGTTATAAATGAGACCCCTGGTTTGTCCCACCCTGGGAGGAGAAACAAAGCAGGCTGGAGAGTTGGGTTGATGTTGAATCAGCTGTGTAGGTGAACTAGTGTGCAAGTCAATATGTGTTGTATTGTGATTTAAGTCACTCAGATTTCTGCTCCTCTCTTAATTTAGTGGTATGGCTCAGTAAACAAGTGCTTCTGTATAGAATTACCAAGATTCATTCTGAGGGATTTATGGCCATCATGACCTTTGTGTCTATTTTATAGTCCTTGTGTTGTTTTATGTAATCCTTTAGTTGTCCACATGACATCTGCTAACAGTTTCACTTTGCCTGTGCGTTAACGACAGTGTAGGCTATAAACCTTCAGCACTCACTTGACTGTTCAAGCTGAGTCACCAACGAGTTGTCAAACAGGTTCATACGTGTATAATCTTGATGGCGCTTAACAAATTTGAAATAATTTCAATGAGTGTGTTTCTGCCATAGGCAAATTTCAGACTAAAAATTTGTTCATTGTTCAATTTAGGGATGAAACCCGCACTCCAAATGGGGGAAAAGATGTTTTTATTGTGTCAGTCACGAAAGTTAGTGTTAGGTCAAGGGGAGAGATAATCCATTAAGTCAATCAATTGTCCACACTGGGATGGTGAAACTAAATGTGTGTAAACTTTCAGGTCGGATAGAGCGGCCACAGGCAGCAAGAAGACGTCTGAGGAAGTGGACTCTACCCCCAGCAGTAAAGGCAGTACAGCTGCAGGCTCAGACCCCTACTGCTACAAGATGGACTATCCCAGCATTGGAACCTGTGTGATCATCAACAATAAGAACTTTGACAAAAGCACAGGTAAAAACACCCACTCAACAATTCATATGCACTGAAGTACACACCTGTATGTTTCAGTTCATGAAACAAAAACATGAACAAATGTTTCAGAATGTAGACAACAGGTACAGATTCTGTATGACACAGTTTTTGATTGTCCTACTCCCTCCACTCTGTTTGTTGAGTGTTTACTCACACTGATACCACTAAGGTGGAAACATTAGAGAGTATAACTGGCCATTTTGGGAATGCTTGCAAATAACTCTTGTGTTAAAGTTAGTAAGTCACATGGTTCAAAAAGGATCTTATACACAGTATGACATAGTATGTGCAT
Organism: Limanda limanda; assembly: GCF_963576545.1. NCBI lineage: Eukaryota > Metazoa > Chordata > Actinopteri > Pleuronectiformes > Pleuronectidae > Limanda > Limanda limanda. The sequence goes on along the minus strand of NC_083645.1, from coordinate 6,047,667 downwards.
GTTTTGTATTGTTCCAGTGTTTAATCACAGTCCATACGATAGTAGTAGGAGTGCTTATTTATTGTGAGGCAGTTCTACAGGCTCATGAATCCACCTGATCCTCCTGTTTTCACTTTACATACCTGCTTTTTTCACTTTATCATAGAAACTGTCATTGAATGTCTACTGAATCCCACATGTGTTTTTGTGTCTAGGTATGAGTTATCGTAACGGGACGGATGTCGATGCTGCCTTTGCTATGAAGACCTTTTCTGGGCTGGGGTATAAACTCAGAGTCGCCAATGACCAGACTGTGAGGGAGATGAAAAATCTTCTGACAAGCGGTAATGATCGACAAATCTTCATAGAGCCTAATTTAAAACAACTACATAGAAAGTTCTTTGATAATGGAATCATCAATTTTTTATTTTCAATTATCAGGGTGACAAAAACAATTCTTACTGTTCATCCTGTTCATCCTGTAAATATGTCATTACCGCTGAAGCTCTCAACCACCACTAGCTGGTAGTATATCAGACGTAGCCTGTATGTTATCATAGACTATATATGAAGATAGATGACATGAGAAAATATCCACGTAAGATGCGTTCACAACAGCAGGAATCATCGTTCAGATGAGAGGTGTCACCAGGGTATAGCATGCAGGAGGTTGGACATGATTTTTAAATTCTGCTGCAGAAATCTATGTTTTTGAGACGGCCAACTGACACCAGGTCAGCCCCTATCCCCAAAGACTGTCGTCTTTCTACGTTGACATCTTTGTCGGGTTCTTGTACGTGTATGACACCTCTTTTTCATCCTGAGAAAGTGCTTATACATCCCCTTTGACCTGTAAATTCTTTCCCTCTGAGACTTGCATCAGCTTAATCCTAATTTATCAGCACTCTTCTCAAGAACAAGTATCGTACAACCATTTTCTATCTTTTCCTGTGTTTGTCTTTAGTATCTGAGGAGGACCACAGTAGTAGTGCATCGTTTGTGTGTGTGTTGCTGAGTCATGGAGATGAGGGAGTGATTTATGGCACAGACGGCTGTCAGAGGTTGGACAACCTGACGGGAAACTTTAAAGGGGATCGATGCAAAAGTCTGGTTGGCAAACCGAAGCTCTTCTTCATACAGGTTAGTAGGGATGAGCGAGTACAGCATTATCTGTATCTGTATCTGTATCTGTTAACCATATGAATTATCCGTATCCGTATCCGTACTCGGAGTGGGCGGGGCCTAACCCAGAAGTGGGTGTGATTTAACCCGGAAGTGGGCTGGTTCAACATAATTTTCTTTTTTAACTTTGAAATTTTTTTATGATTTTTTTATTTTTATTTTTTTTAAATTTATTTCCACACCAGGTGTGTGTGTGTGTGTGTGTGTGTGTGTGTGTGTGTGTGTGTGTGTGTGTGTGTGTGTGTGTGTGTGTGAGTGAGATGCGAGGGACGTTCACTGTCTCCCGGAGAAATGAACACTCTGTGTTTTTAGTATATAAAGACGTGAATTATATTCGTTCACAAGTCATACAGACTGGTTTTATTATTTTCACTTTACATTAACACTTAAAGTTTAGTGCAGTGTAATTGTTTGCCGTGATAATTAAATGCCAGTGTGATAATAAATGACAATTTCAAACCATACAAACTGTCATGTTGTACTGTATTTAATAGAGGTTTACTTTACTGTAAAGTAAGTGTAAATGTAAAGTGAAAATAACAAAACCAGTCATTATGACTTGTGAACAAATATAATTCACGTGTTTCTATACTAAAAACACAGAGTGTTCATTTCTCCGGGAGACAGTGAACGTCCCTCGCATCTCACTCACACACACACACACACACACACACACACACACAGACACACACCCACACACCCACACACACACAGTCCCGATGCGCAGTGAACCTGAGTGACTGAGAGACAGAGAGCTGTTCTGTGAGTGAGTGAGCAGAGCCGTGTGTGACGGGAGGTCCGCTGTGACGCTGTGTGAGGATTTCCATTCAGTCCGAGCACAGATAATGACTCCGATTACTCGTATAATAATCGTACTCGGCAAAAGTGCTTTATCCGTACCGGATACTCGTTTCAGCCGAGTATCCGGCTCATCTCTACAGGTTAGTAACATAAACCCATGTGAACATACGAATGCGCTGGTGTCTCATCCTTGAAAATCTGTCTGGAACTGTTTGTGTTGTAGTGAAAGGTTTTTATGGTAATATTTTTATTTGTATTTCTTTTACTATTTTGTCTTTTTTAGCTTCTAATAAATTGGTGTATTAGTCAAATGTGGTCTCACTTTGATGTGATGATAACCGTCAAATGTAACTTGCTTCAGTTACCACTGTGACAGTTGATGATATAAACCTTGGGCTCGTGCCCCTGTTAGGCGTGTCGTGGTTCAGCCCTGGATGACGGAGCCATGATCGAGACGGACAGTGTAGATGATCAAACATCAGAGAGGATTCCTGTGGAGGCAGATTTCCTGTACGCTTATTCCACTGCTCCAGGTAAATGGCTCCAGCAGGAAAGACGTTTTTCCTTCACATTCTAGTTTTTACACATTGGGGTTTTTTTCTGCACTTATTTTTCATATCAATATATTTTTCAAGGTGTTGTTAATGTGTGTTAAATGGGTTAAATATTATGCAGCAAAAATCTGTTTTTTATTAGGGCCCGAGTACTGACATAAAAGGTCAGGTGAGGCCCTATTGAAATTGTAAGGAATATTATTATTATTATTATTCAGGCAAATGAATTGGCTTTTTGAGGGCTTTACCATGCTCAAATTCTTACCAAAATTTGCAGTTATATTTTAGCTTTTGAACTACTAATAAAGGTATCAACCACTCACTGAACACTTTAGTAGTTTTGGGTGTACAACTCTCTGGGTCAATAGGATGCAGGTATGGTCCTCTGCCTCCTCAGATGTGTTGCTAGTAGGGCTGCTCAATTAATCAAAATATAATCGTGATTACGATTATGGGGTCAACGATCTCCAAACTACTATAATCGAGTTGAAACGATTATTTGGCATTTTTTTCTAAAGAGACGCGCATGCGCATTTCAGTCCCTCCCCCAGAGCATTCAGCGCGGCCCCGCTGACTGGCACTCGCACTCAAGCAGCTGTGAAGTGAAGGAGACGAGTTGTGTGTGTGGGGACCGGAGGGATTTAAAAAAACAGCGCGAGTGGAAAACGGCAGAGGGAGGGCAGCCCCGTCTGATCGACTCTTCGAATCTGACGAGCAGCAGCAGCACACAGTGTAGCTGCCGCGCCGCGCAGCGTCCGCTCCACAGTGCACAGCCGCCGGGCTGTTCAAACCGGACCCGCTACAAAGTGTTTTTATGTGAATGTTGCCATCATTAAGGGTGTGAATAACCAGGCACCGATATCCTGCATGGTTTCACGGAGGAATAAGACACGCAGCCGTAAACGGTGTTTACCGGAACCGGAAGTGACTGGTACTTCCAGTTAGTCATTTAAAAAAATAAGGGCACATATTAATAATCGTTTGAATAATCGTGATTTAGTTTTTGTCCAAAATAAACGTGATTATGATTTTTTCCATAATCGAGCAGCCCTAGTTGCTAGGTCACCAGCAGGACTTTAAACGGTCCAATCAACATCCCAAAATATGTCCTGAGCCAGGGCCTGGATACTGAATGAGACTGGAATATTCCTTCTCTATCTCTGTTCTGTTGAAGTGGAGCTGAGGTCATCATGCTTCAGTGTGCCCCATTTATTATCTAGACTGTGGCGGCCTGCCATTTTCTAATTTGTCCCGCCACAGTTTCATAATAAACCAAAAGAAGACACTTTGCATAATGACATACCAGTGTTGTGCAATAGGAGTAGACTTGACGTTGGCTAATTAATAATAATCATGAAATATGATTATTAAAATAATAAAAATTATCTATCAAAAATAATTAAATTATTAATTGAAGATGATCAGTAATCAAATAACAATAAAACCACTAATGAGAAAATAGGAATTATCAATTAGAAAGTACAAGCTATCAATTAACAATGATAAGGTTATCAACCAAGAATAATGAAAATAATTAGTCCAACACAATAAAATTATCAATTTAAGAATAATACTATCTATATTAATAATTGAGAAAGGGGGGCACCACCCTGGTTTCCCAGGGGCCAACGATGTCAAGCTATAATTATCAGTCTCATAATGATAAATGTCAAATTAATAATGTCAATATTTTAATATTAACGATTACTTAATAAACAGTGAAGGCTTCTAAGTTCGAGCACAGGCGATCATAATCCAGCTGCAATCACATACATATGCACAAATAATCACAGAATACAGATACTTTAATTACAAAAGTATTTATTAAAAAGGGGAAATAAAGTTATAATGTTATTCAATGATTTATCATTTTAACAAGCTCCGATATTTCAAAGGTAAACACAGCAGCAGCACTTATCACAATTCAGAAAATACATGGACAACCTGCGGTCTACCTATGTATGTCTGTCTCTATGTGTGTGTGTCTGTGTCAAAGTGTCTCTCTGTGTGTGTGTGTCTATGTGTGTGTGTGTGAAATAAAGTTAGTGTTATTTAATGATTCATCATCTTAACAAACTCCCATATTTCAAAGGTAAACACAGCAGCAGCACTTATCACAATTCAGAAAATACATGGACAACCTGCGGTCTACCTATGTATGTCTGTCTCTATGTGTGTGTGTGTCTGTGTCAAAGTGTCTCTGTGTGTGTGTGTGTCTATGTGTGTGTGTGTGAAATAAAGTTAGTGTTATTTAATGATTCATCATCTTAACAAACTCCCATATTTCAAAGATAACAACAGCAGCTTATCACAATTTAGAACACGCATGTAACCTCTGGTCCATCTATGTGTCTCTGTGTGTGTGTGTCTGTCTGTGTCTATCAATGTGTGTGTATGTGTGTGTGTGTGTGTGCGAGAGAGAGAGAAAAAGAAGGGACGTGGCGATGACGCGTAGTGACATCACATCTAAGATGGAGGCCGATCATGATTCGTGGAATCAAGGCCTAAAAACTCTCAAAATGGCGGATTGACTACAAAACAAGATGGCGGAGCCGTTATGAATTTAGAGCCAGGATGGGAGGAGAGAGAGAGAGCGGAGGCGTGGCAACAATAGACTCAAAATGGTGGGTTTAACTTAACGTTATCCAAAATGGAGAATATGTTAATGACACCATGTGGCCGGAGCGCACACTGGTGGTCGTCACATGAATTACACAAAGGAAATTTTAGACAAAGAGAATTCTTATCTCTGCTTGGCTTTGGGGCCGAATGGTTTCCAGATGTGTTCAGCCTCTCTAAGCATAGATTTAACTATGTGACATGACCTGTATTATAAATACAGGTCAGAAGTGTGTATAGGTCGGTTTAGAAGGAGAGAGAGAGAGAGAGAGAGAGAGAGAGAGAGAGAGAAAGAGAAAACATGTAAGGAGAGTTCAAAGAAGCTCTTAAAAACACCGTCAGAAACAAGTTACATTTACTTTACCGCTCAGCACTCAAACGGCGTTGTGTGCTGAAGTCTGACGGTAAAATCTCTGTAAGGTTCTTCAGACGGGAACGAGTGCAACCGGAGACGTTTAGTCACGGCGCTTAAAAACTGTGGCACAAGGCCGTAACCGGAAATGAACCGGAAGTAGCCGAATCGTCGTGGCTAAACAATGAGACACGGAGATCCCACAAACAAATACACTCAAATATTAAACAATATGCTACGTATCTGCCCAGATAATCAAGTCTCTTACTGTACAACCCTCGCGATGTGCCTGCGACTCGGCGCGAGTGTGTCGGGGGCCAGTGAATCACGTGGTCTCTCTCACGAGCGGAGCTCCGGAGCTCAGCCGCTGGACCGGAAAAGGGAGCGAATTCCTCGTGCTCCTTGACGGAATGAAACTTCGTCTTTCTTCTGTAACAGCGGAGACCGTGCTGCTTTACAGGAACGGAGTGGATTGTCTCATACTCCTCAGAGGGATGAACGTCGCGCTTCTGCAGGGAACGGCTTTGTGGAAGCCGTTTGTGGATCGTTGGAAAAAGGAAAGTCTATAGAAGTGTCGGAGTTCGTCCAGCGGGGCACTTCCTGTTTCGGTCTTTCAAGTTAAGACAGCAAAAAATCCTATCAAGATAAAACTTTGACTGAGATAAAAGAAGAAAATGAAACGACTTCAAATAAAATGATATTAAACAAACGTCTAATCGCCTCCTTAGTTACTGAGTCGTGTGGTTAGACCTCTTGAGGTCAGAAGACAACTTGAGCAGCGTGGAAAAGAGGAGGACAAAGAGAGTCTCTTAAAAATACCGAGTTAACTAGTAGAACCCCGGAGGGGTTCTGTTGTTGCTTGGGCATCTGAGTGAAGAGAGCGAGATTTCTGTGAGCTCAGCCCTTTTAAGTCATGTCTCAGGTGACTCCCCCCTGGGAGGAGGGGTCAGGGGTCAGTGTGGCCCTCCAGCCAATTGAGTTGTCAGGATTTGGCCCCCAGGGGCGGGCTTACCGTGGGGGACCAGGAAGTGACCTGCTGCCACATGGTAATAAGGGCCACATGCTGGATTTTTAAATGTAAGGGGTTTCCCGAGCCTGGCCTAAGGTTTTACAACTCTTTGTTCTAAGTCAGGACTCTACCCCAACACCAGATCATGCATTGTATAGCTGTTTGTAGCAGTACTTTTGCAGTGATATTTGTTGTGCGCTCTTACTATCGTCCATAAAGTTGTTACTGTCCACACAGACACTCAGACATTCAAGGTTTCAGCTGCAGTTGTGCAGTTGCGTTACCGAAAGTAGGATGTAATGTTTTTCTCTCTCTTACACGAGAACTTGTCTTTCACTCTTTAGTCTGTGTACCTGCCTGGCTTTTGGAATTTATCGTGCATGAGAGCAACGTTCGTCCACGGCACCCGTATACTGCCATAGATTGAATAAATTTTTTGGGAAACACTAGTGCCCTCTGAATAATGAGCTGTGTTTCAACTGTCATAAATTTACATTGCTGGAGTTGTGACTATTTCCTTGTGAAATATCTTACTTCGCATTTTGGCATCAATTATTCATCACACCCTCAGTGTGTAAAGGCCTTTACACTGTATCCAGTAAATAAAACAGAAGAATATCTGATTTCTGTACTAACCTCATTCTCACTTTGTGGAAAATATTAAAAAAGAAATACACTGTTTTCTGTCCTGTAGGTTACTACTCATGGAGAAACACATCCAACGGCTCCTGGTTCATGCAGTCGTTGTGTGAGATGTTGCTGCATCACAAGGGAGAGCTGGAGCTGATGCAGATCATGACACGAGTGAACCGCAAGGTGGCGCTAAACTTTGAGTCTTCCTCCAACATGCCTGGATTTAGCAGCAAGAAGCAGATCCCCTGTATTGTCTCGATGTTGACCAAAGACTTGTACTTTCCTCAATAGAATGAAATATACTTGTTGTTTATCCTGAAGGAAATATAGTGAAATGGGACTTTGATGGAATTACACATTTCTCTTTCATCAATTTTACTGTCAAGCATATTTGCTCAAAAGATGTGTGGTGCACTGTGTGGGCCTGTTCAAACAAGATAACACTAGTTTTAGTTCTAATGTCACTGCAAGCAGAACCCAAATGCACCAACAGCATGAGGATAAAAGGGAACATGTTAGTTTGATTATTGTTAAATCTGGATCATTATTCTTTAGGAAATTTTGTCCTTTTTATTTTTTATGTGCAGTGTGTATTTTATGTTGGTAAAAATAAAGTGTTTCACATGCAACACAAAACTGTAAATCAATCTGACTTTTTCCTTTGTAGTGAGTTTGAAAGACATATGAAAATTAATCTTTTTTATTTTGATCAGTGTTTTTTCAAAACTTTAGTAATGTTCAAGTAGAAGAGTGATGATTGTAACTGTTCTGAGCTGAGCAACCAGTAAGAGTGATATTACTGGATTACTTGTGTCTGACTCTGTTCTGTGCTGACATATCACTTTAAGCATCATTTAATTTGAGCATCATATTTTTTCTTCTCAAATTTACCTCCACTCTGCCTGGACATGATTTAGTGACAGTTTGACACAATCCCAGAAAGCCTCAGGATTATTTGGTAATTTCCAATGATGTCTGCATTGTTTCCAATAAGGCTACTTGGAAAAAAAGAGTGATAGTTTATCTCTGAACACCGATAAACAGAGGAGCAAGAGACGAAGTCGTCAGGCAATAACAGATTTAGAGGTGGTGCTGGATACCTTCCTTGATTTCTGTGACAAGTACAGGTACATGTCCACTTCTAAGCACTTACTCTTCTCAAATATATCTATACGGTTTGGTGCACTTAGGTTACATTCTTCGTGTGTCTGTTTGTTGTCAGGGAGTCTTTGGTGTCTAAATCTGTCAAACAGTCCATCGATTCCTTCTCCAATGTGAAAGAGCAAATCCTGGAAAAGGTCAGACTTTCCAAATTATGCTGGAAAGTCTGAAGTAAAACCAAATGAACTCTGTGGTTTAAAGATGTTTCAGCTTGACATTCAGACCTGAAGACAATTTGTATATTTTACTGCCACCTATACTAAAACAGTACAGTTTACGTTACATTAAACCCAAGACCATGGATTAGCGAATCTTACACAGAATTATAATTTCTTAGCTTTTAAGCTTTGTTTATTTTTAAAGTTTACATATGACATTGTGAAATACTTGTAAGACTAGAAATAGCATGACACTTCAGAGTTTATGAGTCATTTCATTGATAACCTCGAGGCTAAAGTGCATAAATGCCAGTGCCGTGTTTTTGATCTGATTGTGATTTGTCCACACTGGACTTCCAACAACATTTATAACTATGTCTTCATGCCAAAAATGTTGCAAAGATATATATATATATGTCCAGAACAATATATATAATACATTTATATACATGTGTATATGTACTTTGTTATAAGAACTAAATCCGAAAATTGAAAGATATGGATTAGTTCCATAAGTAGGCTATGTAAGTAATTTTAATTTAATTGTTATACACAAGTTTTGTCTGGTGTTTCTTCTTTTCCAGGTCTCGACATTCAAGGAGCTCATGGTTCTAAAGAGAGAAAATGCAAAGGTAACTATGGCAAACTGCAAAGATGAAAAGGCTAAATACTTCATCTCATCCTGTTTGAGTTTGAAATTAATGGTTTTCAGACAACATAGCCAACAGATTGTGGTGTTATTCTTACTTTATCTCTAGTGACATTTGTGATTTTGAGAATTTTGCCTTAAAAAATATTTTTCCTCTGAGGGTTGGGATTTCATCACTTTAGCAACTTTTCATCCCGTGCTATCATAACTTCTACTTACGAGACTAAAGACATTCAAGTCAGCCTCACATATAAGTAGTGTGTAGATCTACAATTGTTAGCATGCTACTGTACGATAATAAACATGGCAGACATTATGCTGCATTCAGCCATGGTGCTCAAATCTGCTTTGGCTAACTACAGCCTGACAAAGCTGATGGATGGTGCTAATGGCAGCCTCTATTTACAGTATTGTGTGTGTGTGTGTGTGTGTGTGTGTGTGTGTGTGTGTGTGTGTGTGTGTGTGTGTGTGTGTGAGGTGGCGTCTTTGATAAAGACAAAGAGACTGTTGGATGCCAAACATGACCTATGAGGTAAGAAGCAGCTCATACACAAATAATTACCTTTTATTATTCTTAGGTTTTTATGTGTATAAGCTAAACATAAAGTAATGAGGCATTGAAAGTATCCACGGTGTTGTCAGCTAGATGTGTATACCTAAGTCAAATCAAATGACTTGAGTTAAATTGTGGATAAAATTCACATATTTTTCAATCGGAGAAGGGATGAATGTCTGATCTGTGTTGACACCGGGTTGGTGTGCAATTTGGTTTTATAGTTTGTATTAAGCATGTATTAAACAAAGCACTTTTTCAACTTCAAAAACAAATGGCTTCTGAGTCCTGTTTTCTATTGCTTTTTTCAAAATGTCAGTTTTTACTATGTATGACTGAGAAAGGCATTCACTTCTTTATCATTCCTGTGTATGCTGAGTGAATATTATAGAAGTGACACTAAATTTGATTCTGATTGTGTTTTTTGCGCACCAGCACACACGCCAAGAAGTTAAAACCTGAACATTACGAGCTCTTCACAGAAATATCAGTAGTGGCATATGTATCAAACAGTAGCAAACTATAAGCTGAAGAGCAGGTTCACACTGAACACATGGTGAATGTTATGCTGCCTGTACATTCTAAACAATAAACCTGTATGGTTTTCACATTCTATTGGCCAGGTATTCAGTATCCTAAGCATCCAAATTTAGATTTAAAGATGGACAAATAATTACATTAGTACAAAAACTAATGCAAGTACCATAACTATTTACATTATACTTATCAACCATTTGCTCACTTCAACATATTATTCATTGGTTTGAATTAATATCTAACTTAAAGTTGAAAAAAAGTAGACAAATTTAAGTGAAAAATATTTTTTTATTTCATCAAAAAAAAAAGTTTGAGAGATTTGTTTGTAGCACCTGTTGGAGTTTTCACTAATGTGTGTCAACTTTTTGGGACAAAAGTAAGTAAAGGAGAATAATGTTTATGGTTGTATTCGAGTCTAAGCAGAAATGAGTGTGATCATATGACGTGATGGCAGCTGGACACCACGTCGAGCAGACAGGACACAGACTGACTCCAGGCTGGTGAACTGATAGCCCCTCCCCGGAAAAAGCATGTCGTGGGAGATTTGAACTTTTGGACGCGGCTTGTGTGTTTCCTATGAAGTGAAACGCCACAGCTGATTAGTCATGACGACAGCGGACATTTTTCTGAGCCAATCATATGTCGTCTTTGGGCCAAGGTGCTCCGTAGACGCTGACGTTTCTCCCGCCCACACCAGGGAGCTGCGTCCCTGATTGGCTGAAAGTTTCAGTCAATGTGACATTTTGTCATAATGACTCTAAAGGGAGGGCAGCTGCAGAGACTTTCCTCCACGGTCCTGTCAAGAGAAAAAGTGCGTTTGTTTTTCAAGGTGCGTTTGTATTGTTATTTACACGTATGAGTTGAACAAAGCAGGACTGGAACAACAATAGTTCTTATTAGTTATCCTCGCTCGTAACTGGAGCCAGCGCAGCCAGCACCTGTCATCATAACGTTTTTCTGGTGTCATTTAAAATATAAGAGTGTATTGCTTTAGCTTCATTCCACATTTAAATGTCAGGAAAACAACACAACATATCTGCTTTTGAAAGCTGTCCTTTCACTTTTCTTTCAGGGATAACGTTGGCTAAGCTCGTGTCATTTAATGTTGATACAGATACAAACCTTCACCAAGCTCCAAATTGCACACACTCATACTTCCTTGTATATAAATCAAAATCTCTGTAATATGTTTTTAGAAATTAACTAAAATCTTTAAACCACACAAACACACACACACACACACACACACACACACACACACACACTCCGCTCTCAAAAACATTCTTACACAATTTTGCACTATTTCTAAATATGCCTTGTTCTATTTAGTTGTTTCCTGCTGTTATTGTTGTTCATGCTTATATTTCTCTTTTACACTGATAACAATACTGAGAACAACAGAAAAAGTGTTCTGGTCACTCTGGATACGACATCAACAGTTTTACTGGAAATAGAGAAAGTCACATTAAGCTCCAAAATTTACTTGCAGTGAGTGAGAATATGTTTTTGTGATTTTCAAATGTATTCAATGATATATGAAGCTACAAAGCTAACAGGAAATGTCTCCATAATGAAGTTGTTCACAAGATAGCTGAATCATTTAAATGTTCAACTGTGAAGTTTATTTTAAAAAACCCAGATCGAAGAGACCTGTATTGACATTGTTGCATTTGTACTGTATTTATGTATTCATTAAATTGCTATTGGCTGATATAGCAACATGAGATATCTGTATTTTCATCAATATCTATTTCGCTCAGGCTGTAGCTGTAGAGGGATGTTAAGAGTTTCATTCCAAAAGTCAGCAGTGGTGGAATAATACAAATGAAGCTTAGTCAGAAAATGTTTATCCTTATGGTAATAAAGGCAGTTTGGATTTTTCAGGGGTTCAGTGCAGTAGAGGGCCAGCAGGTTTTGCGCATTTTTGTATTTTTCAATGTACTTAACTCTCTTATTTGTATCTTACATTTGTCACAGATTTTCAGATTTCGCTCTCTTTGCTCTTTATGTGTGTAGGAACATGGCTGACGTTCGTGGTGATGGTGAAAAGCAGAGCGGTGGCGACACTGTGGATGCCTTCAAGTTGTTTTCAAAGAGGTAATTACTGTACACCAGTACTGACGACCTAAACCTGTCCGATGGCAATCCATCAGTCCCTGCAGGGAATGTAACTCAGACAGGTGTGTGGGCGAATTGATAAAAAAGAAGATAAAGAGAATGAAATGAGATTCCCCCAAACTGAAACAGAGTGATTTCCTCGACCTGAACTGCCACCAAATAGAGATGACGTATAGGAAACATGACTCATACACTGCTCACTCGTAAGTCATTGCTCTATCAGTTGTAGCCTAGCTTTAGCCAGTTCCACTGCTCAGGTGGGCATGTCATTCTGAGGGATTTATGGCCAGTGGCCACCATGACCTTTGGGTTCATTTTATAGTCCTTATTTGTGTTGATTTCATTTTTTATTGAATTAACAAAAATGTTTAATAACATCCTTTAGTTGTCCACATGACATCTGCTAACAGTTTCACTTTGCCTGTGCGTTAACGACAGTGTGTAGGCTATAAACCTTCAGCACTCACTTGACCGAGGTTAAACAATCAATTCAAGCTGAGTCACCGACGAGTTGTCAAACAGGTTCATACGTGTATAATCTTGATGGTGCTTAACAAGTTTGAAATAATTTCAATGAGTGTGTTTCTGCCATAGGCAAATTTCAGACTAAAGATCAGTTCATTGTTCAATTTAGGGATGAAAGCCGCTCTCCAAATGGGGGGAAAAGCAGGATTTTTTGTGTCAGTCATGAAAGTTAGTGTTAGGTCAAGGGGAGAGATAATCCATTAAGTCAATCAATTGTCCACACTGGGATGGTGAAACTAAATGTGTGTAAACTTTCAGGTCGGATAGAGCGGCCACAGGCAGCAAGAAGACGTCTGAGGAAGTGGACTCTACCCCCAGCAGTAAAGGCAGTACAGCTGCAGGCTCAGACCCCTACCGCTACAAGATGGACTATCCCAGCATTGGAACCTGTGTGATCATCAACAATGAGAACTTCGAAAGTAAGTAAAAACACCCATTCAACAATTCATATGCACTGATGCACGCACCTGTATGTTTCAATTCATGAAACAAAAACATGAACAAATGTTCTGTGAATTTCAGAATGTAGACAACAGGTACAGATTCTGTATAACACAGTTTTTGATCTTCCTGCTCCCTCCACTCTGTTTGTTGAGTGCTTATCCACATGGATACCACTGAGGTGGAAACATTACAGAGAATAACAGACATTTTGGAAAAGTCTACAACTAACTCTAGTGTTACAGTTAGTAAGTCACATGGTTAAAAAATGATCTTATACACAGTATGACATAGTATGTGCATGTTTTGTATTGTTCCAGTGTTTAATCACAGTTCATACGATAGTAGTAGGAGTGCTTATTTATTGTGAAGAAGTTCTATAGCCTCATGAATGATCATTAAAGCTTCCACCTGATCCTCCTGTTTTCACTTTACATACCTGCCTTTGAACTTTATCGTAGAAACTGCCATTGAATGTCTACTGAATCCCACATGTATGTTTTGTGTCTAGGAATGCCACATCGTAAGGGGACAGATGCCGATTCTGCCTTCGCTAAGAAGACCTTCTCTGAGCTGGGTTATAAAGTCAGAGTGGCCAAAGACCAGACTGTGAGGGAGATGAAATATCTTCTGACCAGCAGTAATAAACTTCAATAATCTAAACAATAACATAGAAAGGTATTTGATATTGGAATCATCCATTTTTCATTTTCAATTATCAGGGTGACAAAACTATTCTTGCTGTTCATTCTGTAAATATGACATTACCTCTGAAGCTCTCAACCACCACTAGCTGGCAGTATACAAGGCATAGCCTGTGTGTTATCATAGACTATGTATGAAGATAGATGGCATGACTGCTGCTCAAAAGTTAATCTAAATAATTTTGATCATCCCCTGGTTGCTGGTTGCATTATAAATCATAAACCCCACCTCCCACCTATGTACCATAACTCAAAGAATTGGCTCTGAACCGTTTCAGGACTTTGCCTTTCTCATATAAAGAACACAGCAGGAGAGAATGTCCATGTAAGATGCGTTCACAACTACAGGAAATTGTCCAGAACATTCAGGTGAGAGGTGTCACCTGGGTATAGCATGCAGGAGGTTGGACATGACGTTTAAATTCTGCTGCTGAAATCTGTGTTTTTGAGACGGCCGTTCACACCTGGTCGGCCCCTATCCACAAAGGCTGTCGTCTTTCTAAGTTGACATCTTTGTCGGGTTATTTTACGTGTATGACACCTATTTTTCATCCTGAGAAAGTGCTTATACATCCCCTCTGACCTGTAGATTCTTTTAGGTAGTCCTCTAAGACTCGCTTAAACCAAATTATCAGCGCTCTACTCAAGAACAAGGATCGTACCACCAAGTATTTTCAGTAAGCAAGGAAATAATATCTGGACTGATGTTGCAATGTTGTTTTCTATCTTTTCCTGTGTTTGTCTTTAGTATCTGAGGAGGACCACAGGAGTAGTGCATCGTTTGTGTGTGTGTTGCTGAGTCATGGAGATGAGGGAGTGATTCATGGCACAGACGGCTTTGAGAGGTTGGAGAACCTGACGGGAAACTTTAAAGGGGATCGCTGCAAAAGTCTGGTTGGCAAACCGAAGCTCTTCTTCATACAGGTTAGTAACATAAACCCATGTGAACATACGAATGCGCTGGTGTCTCATCCATGAAAATATGTCTGGAAGTGTTTGTGTCATAGTTAAAGGTTTGTGTGGTAATATTTTTATTTTTGTTTTACTATCTTTTTTAAGCTTCTAAGAAATTCGTGTATTAGTCAAATGTGGTCTCACTTTAATGGGCCCATATTGTGTAAAATACATTTTCTGGGCTTTTACTATCCGTAATTACTTGAAGGGGGTCAGTAGGAAAACAGGCCTTCCTACCCCCCTGTATGATGTCCTTCAGGATCCCAATGTGAGGATGGTGTAATTTACTGTTCAGTAACATCCTGTTGTAACCGACTGTTAATATGTGGCTGGTCTTCTGTAGCTGTATCCAAACATAATGTGACTTTCAGCTGTGTTTACCTGAGCGAATGCACCAGAATGAGACCTTTGATAGGCCTGGTGGGTTTTTTAGCTTCTAATAAATTGGTGTATTAATCAAATGTGGTCTCACTTTGACGTGATGATAATAATCAAATGTAACTTGTTTCAGTTACCACCTTACTTACTTTACACTGTGACAGTTGATGATATAAACCTTGGGCTCGTGCCCCTGTTAGGCGTGTCGTGGTTCAGCCCTGGATGACGGAGCCATGATCGAGACGGACAGTGTAGATGATCAAACATCAGAGAAGATTCCTGTGGAGGCAGATTTCCTGTACGCTTATTCCACTGCTCCAGGTACATGACTCCAGCAGGAAAGACGTTTGTCCTTCACATTCTAGTTTTTACACATTGGGTTTTTTTTCTGCACTTATTTTTCATATCAATATATTTTTCAAGCTGTTGTTAATGTGTGTTAAATGGGTTAAATATTATGCAGTAATATATATATAGTAGTTTAGGCTGTACAACTCTCTGGGTCAATAGGATGCAGGTATGGTCCTCGGCCTCCTCAGATGTGTTTCTATGTCACCAGCAGGACTTTAATCTGTCCCACCAACATCCCAAAATATGTCTTGAGCCAGGGCCTGGATACAGAATGAGACTGGAATGTCTCCTTCTCTTTCTCTGTTCTGTTGAAGTGGAGCTGAGGTCATCATGCTTCAGTGTTAGCCCTTTATTATCTAGACTGCCATATTCTAAATTGTCCCACCACAGTTTCATAATGAACCAAAAGAAGATGCTTTGCATAATGACATAACATAAATCTAACATGGTGTTTTGCTCCATTACTGCATTATATAGCTGTTTGTAGCAGTACTTTTGCAGTGATATTTGTTGTATGCTTGCTTGTGCGCTCTTACTATCGTCCATAAAGTTTTTAGTGTCCACACAGACACTCAGACCTCAAGGTTTTAGCTGCAGTTGTGCAGTTGCATATACCCAAAAGTAGAATGTAATGTTGTTCTCTCTCTTACACGAGAACTTGTCTTCACTCTTTAGTCTGCAGTTGTGAATATTTCCTTGTGAAATATCTTACTTCACATTTTGGCATCATTTATTCGTCACACCCTCAGTGTGTAAAGGCTTTTACACTGTATCCAGTAAATGAAACAGAAGAATATCTGATATCTCATTCTCACTTTGTGGAACATATTAATAAAGAAATACACTGTATTCTGTCTTGCAGGTTACTACTCATGGAGAAACACATTCAAAGGCTCCTGGTTCATGCAGTCGTTGTGTGAGATGTTGGTGCGTTACAAGGGAGAGCTGGAGCTGATGCAGATCATGACACGAGTCAACCGCAAGGTGGCGCTACACTTTGAGTCTTTCACCAACCTGCCTGAATCTAGCAGCAAGAAGCAGATCCCCTGTATTGTCTCGATGTTGACCAAAGACTTGTACTTTCCTCAATAGAATGAAATATACTTCTTGTTTATCCTGTAGGTAGGAAATATAGTCAAATTGGACTTTGATGGAATTACACATTTCTCTTTCATCTTTTTTACTGTCAAAGAAAGATATTTGCACAAAAGGTTTGTGGTGCACTGTGTGGGCCTGTTCAAACAAGATAACACAAGTTTTCGTTTTTTTAATGTCACTGCAAGCAGAAACCAAGTGCACCAACAGCATGAGGATAAAAGGGACAGGTTAGTTTGCTTATTGTTAAAACTGGATCATTATTCGTTAGGAATGTTTGTCCTTTTGTATTTCTTTGTGTTGACTCTTTCAGAAAGCCTGAACCAGTTTTCTTAATCAAGCATGTTGCAATAATTTCTACAGATGCATCTTAAAAAAGCCACTTTCGCTGATACCAATACATTAGCATTAATGTTTTATTTCAGTACATACATATGTGTAGTTTGTTTTTAATGTTGGTAAAAATAAAGTGTTTCACATTTAACACAATACTGTAAATCCATCTGAGTGTGTCCTTTGTAGTGAGTTTGAAAGCCGGCAGACAGGAAAATGTATCTTTTTTATTTTGATCAGTGCTTCTTCAAAACTTTAGTAATGTTCAAATAGAAGAGTGATGATTGTTACTGTTCTAAATCTGAGCTGAGCAACCAGTAGAGTGATATTACTGTATTACTCATGTGTCTGACTCTGTTCTGACGTATCACTTAAAGCATCATTTAATTTGTGTAGTACATTTGTTCTTCTCAAGTTTACCTCCTATCTCTCTGGACCTGACGAGGGACAGTTTGACACAATCCCAGAAAACCTCAGGATTATTTGGTAATTTCCGATGATGACTGCGTTGTTTCCAATCAGGTCACTTTGAAAAAAGACACTGATGGAGACAGGATTGAAGCTGGATTAAGTTATTTTATAAGTGCACACTGTGCACTTACAGTATATGGATAATACAATATGAGGAGAAAAACAGTCTATCGACACAATATATTAAGTGTGCTGTAAAAATTGCATTCAAAATGTTCCGATTGGAAAGTCTGATATTTTGACATAGATAAAATACCATACAAATCAGGAGAGTTATGTCAAACAAAACAAAAAACTTAAGCTGCTGAAGAGACCCTGGAGGCAGTTTGCTTCAGTGTGTACATTTTTTCTGTCCATGGAACTCATAACAGTAAAAGAAATGATATTCATTGTGGTTGTATTAGCTTTATAGAGTCTGACTGGAATAGTTAATAAACCAGGGTCTGCGTTTTGTCACAGCTCTGTAAGTGATTTCTCAACTGTACTTCTATCAACTGTGGAAACATACTGGATCGAAGTGTGTTCAGAGAGATCATTTAAAAACAGACAGGAGAAGCTGCCACTGCTCAATGTGTTTATTATTAATGAGATGTCATGAACTATGGTACCAGTAGGTGGCAGTGTAATCACAGTGGCTGTAAACTAGTGAACCAGCGAAAATTTTAAATCAGAGGCCTGGAATTCAAAGAGATTTCTGTCGGTTATCATTCGAAGATAAAGTGCAATTAGAAAATGAATTCACTGTATTTGCTAGTTCTGTTTTTTTTAATTAGTACAAGAAATAAAAATGTGGTCAAACTTATCGGCCGTGTCCCAGGAAATGTATCTATTCTTGTTGTTTATTAGTCTCTGTGAAGATGTAGAAATTGTCCACATACACAATATTCACACAAAACACATATTGGGTGAGGATCATAACATGTTGTATAAAGACAACAAAAATCTCCTATTCATATTTCCAAGGTACAAAGAAGTTAAACATGATTGAACCATGATTGTTGCTTACACGTGACAGTGACCAAAGAGAAGAGCCCAGCAGGAAACTTAAGTTCAACATCAACATCACCTCTTATCGTAAACACAAGAGACCACAAGCTGATCACAAGGATGGCCTCCTTCCTGGGAGCCCATTCCCTGGAAACTCCTGCCCATCCAGACCCCACATGACAAATATCTAGTGTTTTGATCAATACATTAACAGAGACCAACAGAGCAACACAAACAAACACAAAGTGGATAAATGGTAAATCTCAATGCAGGTCCACTTTCACAGTCCCACGTGGTTCTTAGATATCGTCACACAGTACATTTAACAAAAAAAATGTAAGAAGGGTCAATGGAAACCAAAACCATTAACCCCTTGAGGGCTGGAATCAAAATCCCACCGAAATCAAAGAGAACATTTTAAATCACAGGCTGATTCAACTTGTGTGAATTTTCATCCCAACAGCTCATTAGTTTGTTCGGTAGTGTGTACGGTCTCTGTGTGGTTGTATGCAATGCTAACATCGTCTGGACATGCTCCTGATGAGTCAGAAGAAGGTGACCTGGGAGATCTCCTCCCAGTCCTGGGTCAGGGCATCAGTGAGCTCCTGGACACTCTGTGGTTGTACTTGGTGCGGCGGATGCACAGATACATAACGTCCCAGACATTCTTAATCGGTTTTAGGTCAGGGGAACGTGAGGGTCTGTTAAAGGCTGCTGGAGTTCATTTTGTAGGACTCCTGTTCCTTCTCACAAAAAGGAGCTCTCCTCGTGTAACTGCTGGTCGCCTGGTGTCTCTTCCATGCTCTTGAGACTTTGCCGGGAGTGACAGTAAAGCTTATTGTGGCTGCAAGTATGGATGTGCCATTCTGGAGGAGCTGGAATACCTGTTTAACCTGGTTGGGCTGCAGGTACTTACTCATGGTATCAGTATTGACAAGGACACCAGCAGAACACAAGACTAGAGAAGTATCAGTCTGGAAGGATGAGGAGAGAGAGCAGCTGTCTCTGGTCACCACTTGTAAAACCATTCCCTGTTTGGGGCTTGTCTTGCTTTTGCCTCCATTGCACCTGTTGCCACATTTACACCAAAACATCTGATATGATTCAAAATCACTTGGTCTTCCTAAAAGGACAGATTGATATCCCTGAAGTTTAACTGACTTGATGTTATACTGATGATTAAGTGTTCCCTTCGTGTTTTAGCAGGGTATATGAATGATTAACACTTTACCAGAGTGGGTTTATAAATAAGTGGCTGCAGTTAAATACAAAAACACTAGAGGAGGCCAGAGAAATACTGTGGGCCTTGATGCCATAGAACAGCCTGTCTGTTGAGACAATCGGAAATGTGTGATCGTGCGCACGCGTGTGTGGGTGTGTTTGCGTGTGCGTGTGCATGTGAGAGAGAGAGTGTTCTGTTGAACTATTAACTTTCACTGATAGTTTATCAGACCTCTCCCCAGTCCCAGCTTAAGTGTGTGTGTGGGGCAGTTATGTGTGAAGTGCAGCTATTTCCACCTCCTTCTCCTCCTGACCTGATGTCCTGCAGATAGAGGTGTGGTTAAACTATGACCAAAGTGCATTTTACATCAAACACAACAAGGAAACTGTTCTGCTGCTTCTTCTTTCGAAAACTGTTTACTCATAGTAAATTGTTATTGTTATCATAAATGACTAATGATTTATATAGTATTGTGACTGTAAGAGGATGAGAGCTGTGTATTTTATTTATAATGTGTATGTAAAAGATCAAGTAGATACAAGAGTTGCTGCATGTGATTATAGGTTTTGTACTATATAATTTGACTTTGCTTTTAAGTGACATTGTATTCAACTTCTTATCTTTTATGTTTTTATTTAATCTCTTTTTAATCCTCTTTGGGAAGCACTTGGTAACGGACGTTTGGAAAGGTGCTATAATAATCAAGTTATTATTATTGTTATTATTATTAAGAGATGAAAATGAGCCATTAACCTCTGTGCATTGATTTCATGACCTGTATTTGAACTGTTAAACTGCCCCGTTTCTGTGTGATTAAACAATATTTCACTTCAAATGTATCAATTTATCGTATTCTGATTTAGATTTTTTTTTTGTCTTTGAAAAACATTTAAGCTAAAAAAGGAAAAAAAAATCAATCTCGACTAATTTGAATATTTATTCATTAACTATGTTTGTACTTTAATCTTAGTGAGTTATCTAAACCCTAATTATAACCCTAAAACCAAGGCTTACCCCTCAACCTGCCCTTTGAAAAAGTGAGGACTGGTCCAAATGTGCTCAGTCGGTAGGGTCTATGCTTAAAATGGTCCTCACAAAGATAGAAGTACAGGAACACACACACTGACGCACACTCACACACACGCACGCGTGTAGCTTTAAGTTTCTGGTTTCGTTTCCAGCATCAGCTGCGCAGAAAGAGGCCGGACAGGCGGGGGGCGAGGGGGGGGGGGGGGGTGCAGAGGGAAGAGGAAGTGAAAATGAAATCCAGCCCAAAGATCCTCTGTGTTTTCTCCAGAACACGTAGTTCACACTTTTTGTGAGTAAGTGTGGTGTAGTCTGTTCAAACACACATTTAGTAGTGAGAAGTGCTGGAGCAGCAACTCTTCATAGGTTATAAATCACAAAAGTACCAACAAGTTTAAATTAAAAGATGCAGGCTATAAAATAAATAACAAAACACCAAAATTTGAAGCCACTTAAAACCCATATGGTCAGCTGAACAATCTCAATGGGATATTTAGGCCTTAAGTCCTACTGCTCCTCCACTGGCCATATAATGTAGAGGCTGTAAAATAAAATAATAGAAGGTCATTTAGTTTTGATTTCATGTTATTTTTAGGGTGACAGTATATCTGTCCTGGGACTACACATGACAACTCTTTTTTGCTATGGTCATTATTAGTTCAGTTTAGTTAAGTTTAAGATTAGCTTTGTTTGAGACGGATAGGTCCATATTAGTTTTAAATTATGTTGTATTATTTTATCTGCTTTCTCTGATTTTAGATTTTGTATAATGTAGTTTGCTGCCTCTGTTTTGAAATGACTTTGTATCAGTGAGCTTCTTGAGGTTTTCTTTACTTGTTTTTATGTGTCCTCTTTGTAAAGCACTTTGAAACAGCTGTTTAGAAATGTGCTTTAGAAATAAATGTTTAATAATAATAATAATTTAGCCAAGATGTCCACGGATGTCCTCCTCTGGAGCAGTGTTCACAAGCTATTGGCCAAGGGGGCGCGGTAGCATAGCTAGTTCTGGTAGCATGCTGCATAGCTGCAGTTTCTGCTGAGCATTGCCAAGGTCGTCATGTGCCCCTTGGGCAAGAGCATAGTAGTGAGTAGAAAATGAGTGAATTTTCATTTTTGGGTGAACTATCCCTTTACTTTGGGCAGGAGAATATTTTGGTTTGCTAATATGAAAAAAGTATTGTCATTATTGCCAGTTTAACTACAAAATATAATTCACGTGTTGGCAAAAATAGATTTTAAAAAATTATCTAAATTATTTATTATAATATATATATTTATATTATATACATGCGAAACTTTACACACTAATTTAAGCTTTGTATCACTACAGTAACATCATGTGCACGCATAAATAACCATAGAAATGAAACACGGCATAACGAAACGGTTTCGGTTTGTTTTCGCAGTCGCAGGAAAGAAGAGCGGAGTGATTCCTCTCCGCGTTTCAGCTTCTCCGGTGAATCGCGCACGCGGCCGCAGACACTTCCGCGACGGCGCTCCAGAGCAGGAGGGGGATTTCCAGCGCGAGCCCCCGCTTCCCTCCGCTGTTTTGCTTTCGCTCTCCGCTGCCGAACAGACAGAGCCGCGGACACACTTTAGTTTTGCACTTTGTGTGTGAGTCCGGGACAGGAGTGGAGCCGTGAGACTCGGGCTGGTGTCGTCGGTGTGTCAGCGGGAGCCCGGAGCTACAGAGGCCGTCCTCAGCGAACAGGTACCGACTCATTTCCGCATATTCACGCCGTCCTGCCGCGGACATGACGGCTCCCTCTCCCTCTCTCTCTCTCTCTGCGTGTGCAAGTGAAAGTGCGACCAGTTCTGTGGACTCGGTACTAGAGTTTATTTTCACTTTTGCCTCGGTTGTTGTTTCTTTTTGGGAGCAGCACGACAACACGGGGCGGGTTAACTTGGACTGCATCCTTCTTTAACGCGAACTAAACGTGTTACTAACATTGACTAACAAGTGGAGGAGAACCGGGATCGTACGCAACAACAACCACTGCTGTCACTTTGTGTTGATGTCCCAGCTGCAGATCTATTTACCTCCTGGGAACCGAACTACTGTTGTGTCGGATTCTGCTCTGCAGCTCAGAAATAAAACGCTTTTCACACATTGAGGAAATAAAACTCTCTTTCTCTGAGTGGTCGAGTGGTAAGCAATGTTATTTGTTAGGTCCAAAACTACCATTAGAGTGGCACCAAAGTACTACAGTTTTACCCTTAAAAACTGCTTTTTATGTTTTTAAGTGTAATACACAGTTTGTAGCTGTTTGAACTAGTTATTAACCCTTAAAGGCCTATTGTAATTTATTTACTTTTCTGAATCCAATGATAGCAATAATACTAATACCTTTGTTTATACAGCACCTTTCCAAAAACATTGATAATAGAAGACAAATAAAAGCAATAATACAACACATCAGAGACAACAGGCAAAATAACATGCAACATGTGAACACAGAATTACTTCAATATATATGTTCCCCATGTGTAGTTTAAATGTTTTTTAAAGACATTAAATGTCTGTCAATATCACTTTGGCTTTAACAACACCAGAATACGATAAATAAAAAAATAAAAATTGTATTTTACTTGACAGGGACTTTGCAGTTGATTCAATGACCTTTTGATTAATTTCAACCCTAAAATGAATACATAGTGTGTTTTTTAATTCCACCATACGAATATAAAATCCAATGTTGGCCAGTAAAGACAGCGTTCTGTAGTCAGACTGTTTGTATCAAGCAACTGGAAGTTTCAACCTTGCCCTTAATAAAAAGGGATGATATTTTGTCACCCTGTTTGACCTGTTAGGGAGCTCAGTCCTCATGTCAGCAGGCACTGCGTTGGCGCACTGCAAACTTCACCCGCCCCGGTGTGGGTGGGGTGGGGTGGGTGAAGTTTGTTTTCCAACCGGCCTGATGTATTCGTTATCTTCTTTTGGTTCTCGCTCTTCTTTCCTCTTAAGTATTTAATTTCAAATGTTTACCATATACAGATAATATGATAGGAGTGGGCTAAAGGTCTGCAATTACGGACATGATTACACAATTTCATTTTAGAGCGGTATTTTATGAGATGAAAATTAAGAAGTGGACCTGTTGTTCATTATTGTTATAAAGCTATTATAATTATACAGTAACCCCAGTAATCATAAATATATGTTTGTGTGTT
This sequence comes from Limanda limanda, assembly GCF_963576545.1. Lineage (NCBI taxonomy): Eukaryota > Metazoa > Chordata > Actinopteri > Pleuronectiformes > Pleuronectidae > Limanda > Limanda limanda. The sequence goes on along the minus strand of NC_083645.1, from coordinate 6,023,704 downwards.
CACAGGCCACAATGCCAGTAGAGAGGATGAGGATGCGACCGTGGCTGGAGGAACAAATAAACTCATGTCAGATACCAGGGCTGAAATGGGTTAATAAGGTAAATGAGCACTCACACTCACACACACACACACACACACACACACACACACACACACACACACACACACACACACACATGTCAATGTTTGGCACACTGGTGCAACAAGGGAATAGTTGTAGTTGTACTTCATACATTTTTGGTCACATGTGCGATAATTAATTGCTGCAGTAAAGATTTTGGTGTGGCGATCCACCATGCAGAAATGTTACTAGCTGAAAAACTGAATTATGACCTGAGCATATGTAAATGTTTTCAGGAAAAGAGAATCTTCCAGATCCCGTGGATGCATGCTGCGCGCCATGGCTGGGACCTGGAGAAAGATGCACCGCTCTTCATGAAATGGGCCATACACACTGGTAATACAAAGATTTACCTAAAGACTCACTGCTTCTGCTTTTTAGTGGCCTTTTATTTTCATGTCCACTACACCAGTTCTGTTTCAAATGACAGAAACGCTCGATTCGCATCCTGTTTTCAAGTAAGAAATCACGTTGTCATGGATTGTCCCATTCAATTAGACCACAGGACTTTCAGGTATTGGGTCTTTGTAAGGAAGCGCACAGGGTTTCTGTAAGAACAGGAATTCACACACCTCCTTATCACATCAGGAGAACAATATAATATGTTGAAACGTAGATAAACTCTTGTCAGAAGGATGTCCCTGTGTTCAAAGAAAGATTCAAAAAGTTCAGAATGAAAAGAGAAAGTATTAATTCATATTTTTGTATGGAAATTAGCAGTATGATGAAATAATTTATTTTAATTTCTCTGAAGAAAGTATTTCAAATGAGCACCCACTTAGTTTGAAGACCAATGACTGAATTGATCGGGCATTTAAGAAATGAGAAATAATGCTTTGAACTTAATAGTTTAAAACTGGTCCCCATTATGTGCCATACATACTGGTATCATGGATTCATGTAAAACTGCCTGAAGTGGCAATGTCTTCTTCATGATGTTAGCCAAGTGTACCAAAAAGGCATCTCTGTAATAACAATAATCAGAATAATCCTGTGTTTTTGCTCAGGTAAATTCCAGCCAGGCATAGACCGTCCGGACCCAAAGACGTGGAAGGCTAATTTCCGCTGTGCCATGAACAGTCTGCCAGACATCGAGGAAGTGAAGGATAAGAGCATCAAGAAGGGAACTAACGCCTTCAGAGTTTATAAGATGCTCTCCTCCACAGAGAGGAGTATGAAGAAAGGTGAGTGCTGCTGCTCTTCTTTAACCTGGTTTGGTTAAAGTGACCATTCTCCCTTAAAATGTACTTACTATTAATTCCATATTGACTGATTAAAGACATTCAAGACCAGTTGTAAATTTGGGTTTTTAAAAATGATCTTTATAATCTATGTCTTTCTGTGTGTTTGTCTACTTAGGAAAGAAGAAGTCCGACAAAGAGGGGAGGCCCAAGGAAAATAAAGAGGTAGATAAACTGACAAATTCCCACATCACACATGAAAACAACAACACTTGCAGGATAAGGCAGCTTTTATCTAAATGACACAAAACTGTCTTTATTTGGTCTCTCCACACTTTAAAATAACCTTTTCAGAACCATTTGATATTCGGATTGTGGTGACCATTAGCAGCAGCATTGCAGAGGAGCAGACGCTTGATAGGGAATACAAACACCACGGAAGAAAAGTTTCTGATTTCACACCCAGTCTTTGCAATTTAACTGTAACTTGCGGGAACTGGTCTGGTGACATTAGGCGTCATAGGAATATTTAATTTACCCAGAAATGTTGCTTTTGTATCAAAGCAGATCGAAGAATTTCTGAAATTCGTAGCAGAGGGAGCAGATTTCCTCAGTATCTAACGTATCTACCTCTGTTTCTCTGTAATGCACATGTTTAAGCAATTCAAAGTAAAACCAATAGCTACTAGTTGCATTTTATATAATAATATGATCATATTAGCAGAAAGTAATAGAGAACACACATCAAATTAAAAATATAATCTAAAATCATTGCCTAACTGTACTAATACTGTATTTTACCTTGAAGAACATACATTTTTACATAACTTATCAAAAGACCACAAATATTAACGACCATTTAAAAAATCGGTGACAGAAATGCTAACTTCCAACCACAACCTCTCAAACGGCTCAGAGTATTGAATATCATAAACGGAAGGGCGTGGACTTATGATGTAGAATAATGAACATGAATGCTTTGATGATATTCGACGGTTAATGTTGTATTGTTGGCTCAGTTTAATTTATGAAATGCTCTGGATAAAAGCTGGTATCCAGGTCTTACTTGGCACTAAATGTTATTTGTTGTTATATTTAAAGATTCATAGATATTCATGTCAAAGCTACTGAATTGCCTTATTGGACTTTCTCACAATCACAGTTAAAATGTAATGAATAAATAAGCTTAACAATACAGAGTATGTTATAGTTTAATGGGCGTGTAAACATTGACTGAGAACATTTGTTTGTGTAGAAGTTTGAGTAACATGTTTTTATTTAAGTTTTTAAGTGTTGATACAGTTGTTGATGGCAGATTGATGACTATGATATGGAGCCCCCTACTCGGGATGTGTGCCCATACTGATATAAGGGTGTAAAAACACTTCTTGGACAATAAGTCTATTTAAAAAATATTGAAAACATAAACGTACATGTGATCTGCCTTGTTTATTCTGTATATCATCAATAAAAATACAGCTATTGTGAAAGTATCTGCCCACCGATAAATCGGTCAGGCTCTAATTTAATTGACCCTTTTCCACACACAGTGGTACGTTATGGTACATTTGATCATATCAGTCTTCCATAATCAACCTTTTACAGTTTTTTTGTTCTTCTCACCCTCAGGTACCTTCTCAGATTCCAGAAAGAATTCTCCAAGCTCATGCTGGACCTATCGACTATTCCAAACAGGAAGAGGTCAAGCACGAACCCATAGAGTCAACAGTGATGGACAGTGCCTCAGGTACAACACCAGTGTCTTCTTTTTACTATAATTACTAAAGCTATTTCAGACAGAATCTCCAGGGAATTGTGTCCGTTTTGATTTCACACTTGCACAACACAGCTGAAGGATTACTGTTCGCATTAACTACAGCAACATGTAATATGCAGGATTCATGTGAGGGGTGGTGCAGCAGACAGTGGCAAGAAGTAACATATTCATCCCGCTGTGGAGATCACATGATTTTGTTTACATCACATCGACAAATGCGTTGGCTCTATCACCATAAACTCTCTTGACAACTTTGTCTGTGTTTTCTATGTGTATGTCTCTGCTTTTTACCCGGAGAGATTGTTTTCAATTTTTTTATTTAGAGTTTGCATCGGCTATGTTATTGAAGCACAATCAACCCCCCTACTCGCTCGTAGTGAATCCGGCAGGGATCCCTTGCTGTGCACTCACATCGGATTCTGCCGACTTTCTGGGGATTTTTATACTTTGGGCCAGGTGAAGAAAGTACACAAAAGGTCCAGATGCCCTCACTTGGACTTTTGCGTTCACACATACAATGCCTCTGGAGAAAATTTTAATTTGCATTGCTCCTTTCAATCACAGGGACACTTCAAAGTGCAGTACATCAGAAACTAGATTAGAATTGCATTTAAAAAATTTCATTGAATGAAATAAAAACATGCACAAAAAGACCTGAATTTTTGTGCATTGAAATATAAGTTGCCACAAAATCAATAAAGGAAAAAAAAGGCTATTAATTGCACAGGGATATTTCCGTATATCCACAGCAGAGTAGTTACAGTGGTGAATGACCAAAAACTGGCATGTAGGTTATTGAAGTGAAATGTCTGGTGTTGTCTTGAATAGACATATTGTGTGTTAAATAAATCCTCCACAAAATATCTATTTGATTCTGAGTCAAACCATTCGTCTGAACTGTGTTCAGCTGTCTAGAAACAATTATAGAAACTGGAAGAGACCTCGTTTTTCTCTGTTTGATATGAGGCCTTGATGAGCCCCAAGATTGGGGTGCACAGGTTGGGCTCTCAGTCAGATTAGAATAAATAAACTTGTCTCAGATTAGATGTTGTGGAAATAAATATCATAACTCTTTGTCTTACAGCAGTGGATAGATCTATGTTATTGTCATTTTATCAGTAGATCATTTACAGTGTCGGATCAGAGTGTGCATGCATGTTCAGTTTATTAAAACAAAACCTCTGTTACCATTCTTAGCCATTCACAGCTCAATGGAAGACCACGTGATCACGAGCGAGCAGCTGCCATTCGTCTGTCAGACAATTGAAGTAACCACTGAGAATGAGGAGCAAACGGTTAGCTCCTCCCACTCGTACCCGCTCCAAATCTCCCCTGTTTCTTCATGCTGCGGTGAGACCACACACACACACACACATCACATTTTATTACCAGAGTTTGCATGAACAGGTTACACTGTTGTGCTTTTTCTGAAACACCATTTTGACCACAGCAGCATCAAGTGCACATATTTATGTTAATAGTATAATGTTTATACATAAAGCTTCAGTTGGATGTGGGCAAGTGGTTTTATTTAAAAAAAAAAAAAAAAAAAAAAAAAAGTGGTTCAGCTGGTGACCCGATAATCTGACGTCATAACATCTCCTGTTATTACACAATCCAACTAAAATAAACTGGCTTCTTGATCACTGTTACCAGATCTTATCTGAAGCGCAGAAAATTGTGGGCAAACCAACTGAGAGTGGAAAAAAGTAACCACTGTTAACAGCAATAATTGTGGCTGACAACATTGTTGTAATCAGACTCTTTGAAGCTGTGTTTGAACTGAAAAGTTGGAACAGCAGAATGAAACTCTGTCATATTGAAATAAAAGAGTAAAGTTTTTTGTTTTGACAGTAGAAAAGTGCAATGCTACGTAACCGCCACGTTGATATGGTTTCCCAATTTAAGTCAAGATTCGCTGGACTTCCTCCTCTTTCTCTTGCCCTCTCTGTCTCTGATATATTTCCTGAATACTGATTTATTACTGCAACTCGGTATGTGTGTTCATTTCTGCAGGCAGTGACACAGACAGTGACACAGAAGACACCAAAGAGGTGAGTCTCCCGTCATACACAATCAAATACACAAAGGAGAGAGTGATGATAAAATGATTACCTGCTCTGATCTTTAGATAAACAGGTTTTCACCTGTTCAACCTCACTGTAAAACAGGGTGTGTATTTCTGTCTGTTTGTCTGTCTGTCTGTCTGTATGTGTGTGTGTGTGTCTGTCTCTGTCTGTTTGTGTGTGTCTGTGTGTGTTTGACAAGTGTGTTTTCATTTTCTTCCTGTAATGTTGTGAGGCTGACAAGGGAGGGCCTTGTCAGGAACTGCGACTGTCAAATATTAACAGACTGACCTAAGCTTGATCTTTTGTAGTACATTGTACCCACAGTGAACACATGCCTGTCCCTATCTACACACACACCAATACTGCTACTTATCAGTGGTTATAGGTTTTGGTGTTTAATTTTTCAGATTAATTCATTACAATATTAAATAATAATTTAATCTTATCTTGATCAAAAAATACAAGGGTGTCAAATGTTACCCTAAGGTTCTTTGCCACAAACTCAACATTTGTACTAAGTAAACCAATGGAAGATTGTATCTGTACATTTTGATGCTCTGAGCCACATATACATTTTTTAAAGCTAAAGAAGTTTGCTGCCATTTAGTCCTTGACAGATGATAAACAGTTATGAAATGTATTTAGATTGTTTAGATTATGTGGTTTAAATGAGATATAATTGTGTATCATCTGTGTATTGGTGAAATGAAATGTTGTCTTGCTGAATGATAGTTCACACAATTTCAAACGTGTCTCAGCCCCAGCTTTTTGTGTTGAGTATTCTAAGGAGTTTCATGTTCTCTCCTATTTTTAAAAGGGTATCAGTGCAGTCTGGAGGCGGGACTACAGCACATCAGTCGTCAGAGTTCCCACATGTTCTCTTCCCAGCATGGCCACTTTCGTCACCGCCAACAAGCCGAACTTCAGGGTCACCAGCATGCGGGACCCAGACCCACTCATCAGCTACCACACGGACGGCTGGACGTCGGCCTACAGCCAGAACTCTCTCGTGTCTCCGGGGACCAGCCACACCCATGAGATGCGCGCAAGTGTCATAATGAAAACCTCCGACGCTACCTCTTCCTGACCCCAGAAGGGGGGTATCCTAGCTGTTGTCAGAGCATAGGAATGACAGAGAATGTTGTTTTTCTTCATCAGGGCCACTGTGATTTTGATTGTAGCTTCGGTGTGGGACATTAGTCCCCTGAGTTTTCCTTTTGATTGGAAAAATTGCTGACTGGTTTTCATGATATTCTCCGGGGCTTGACTTGCTCACTAATTGGGGAACACTGAAGTCTTTCAAACTGTCCGCATCTGTACGACTGCGACAGTTTGTGTAAATTTCATCAAGTTCCCATGTCTGCAAGGATTTGTGAACAATCCCTGTCCAGGTTAAACTGTAGGAACACGTGGAATGTACACGCCGGCAATCCTGAATCTAGAGTGTATAAGTGGGATGTGTGATCACATTTGTTCCGGAATATATTTAGGCTTTATCATCCATGTGTCATAGGAAGATAATTTTCCCTGCTGCTTGTTGTTGACACTTTAGAACACCATGGTCAGTGAAGAGAGGATTTAGCACTTTTACATAATTTCTTAAGATGGATTTTATGAGTAAAAATATCTTTTGTAGATGCATAGTCTAGCTGTGACCAGGTTTTCATATTAATCAACAGTTTCATTTTTTTTAAGCTGTTAATAGCCTCCAGTCAATCCACACTTTCAGTGCCTATGTCAAATAGTCCCTATTAGTTCATCACAGGTGGATGATATTGTATGTAAAACTTATTTTGAATATAAAACCTAATTGTACACACTTAATTTAAAATAACTTACTTACAGATTAAGTATTAGAAGCCGTTAAAAACAAAATGTTTTGATATCACTGTTTTGTTTCCTAGTCTCAATGTCTATGTGTGCACAAACATCCTCTTTTATGTCTTAATTTTTTATTGCACCATAAATGGGAAGAGAACCATTTACTTACTATTTCAAAAGAGTTGAACCTTGAGCAGGAAACATTGTCTAAAATGATTTACTGTGACACATGGATGGAACAAAGATTACGTAAGCCTAGAAGCAAACTGTTGATAACAGAGGAACCAAAAAAAACAAATGTTATGAGGAAGTTAAAGTCTCTGTCGGCAAACCAGCTCCACTAGCAGCAAGTCACAAGAAGAATCAGAGGCACGTTGTTGACAATCATGACAATCATTGATATGCCCCGAATTGCCCCATGCAAGCAGGTGTGTGTGTGTGTGTGTTTGTGTGTGTGTGTGCGCGCGCCTGTGAACTTGTAAGTCTGGAAACCTCAGGTAAAAGTGCCCCCCTACACAGAGAGATGAACTGACAAGATGAACGACAGACATGCTGACAGACAGACTGACAAGACTGTGAACAATGGATTTCTTCCGCTCTCTCCTGCCTCCTGGTGTTAATAATGTACATAGCTCATATGTATGTATGCCTGCAAACTGCTTCTGCACCTTATGGACAGCACTGGTGTGTGTGTGTTTGTGTCTGTGTGTGTGTGTGTGTGTTGGGGAGATGGTATTGAAGGTGTGTGGATGGATACAAATGATCAATGCTTTAGTCTGCTAACAGCTTAAACCTCAGTCGATTCTGATGCTCAGTTGTCGCAGTGCAAGCATCATGTTAAGCACAAATTTTCCCAATCTGTAAATCTCAACACAAAGAAAGACATTATATTGAAGTGTATGCACAGAATGATAAACTTGAGCATCAAAGGAAGATCTTCTTTCCTTTAATTGTCTCTCTTGCCTGTAAAGAAGCAAGCCTGGTGGTCTCTGTATTATTTGGCAAAATATAATTAACCAAGAAGAAGTAGGTTATGAAATGTTCATATTCCATCTTCTGAGAGTCATGTCTCCCTGTGTTCTGAACTACGCTGAGTGAATCAGAAAGCTACTGGTGTGTTAGCAGCTAGCAGGCTAAAGCGCATACTTCATTCCCAGGCTGCTTTCAGCCAAGCCCCAGCTCTTGTGGATAGACAGGATGCTGCCATGTTTGTGAACCAAACCCCTGTAGATTTTGACACTGGACGCACATTATCATCATGGTGAAATTATTTAAGGTTCTCATTAAATCTAAGGCGTATGGGTTTACTTGACAGCAGATGTGGAATAGATGTCGCTTTTCCAAATGTTTCTTCAACGTGTTTTTTTTTTTTTTACATGAGTCACATATTGAAAGATAATGGAACACTTCATAGTACTTAGAAATGCTCCTCAATCTTCTTTAGTGATTCGTGTTCTTCCGCTCACAGCCTCTTTGAGTGCTGTATTTTTACAACCATGTCATTATGACCAAATCAGATGCTTTTCTTTGACTAGGTTTACTTGGAAACCAATATTCTGATTAAGAAAATAGTCCAAGGAAGACACTATCATGTAAACAGCATTCTCTGATTACCTTAACCTGAATAATAATAATAATATTATTAATTAACAGTTAACATGTATACACACAGGAATATGAATGGGATATTCTGTTGGCAAATTGTGTAAACATCATAAATATCTTATTCAGATTAAGGTCGATAGTCAGATTATTGGTGTCCATGTAAACCTATTTGGTAAAGGAGCCAAAATTGTTGTTTCATTGCATGCATATGTTATTGTTCATATTAGGCCTTTGCACCAACACAAATGTGTTAAATTAAATTAAAATTGTAGTGATTTCAACATTGAAGCATGAGCTGACTTGAAATCGATGTGTTCTAATTAATGATGGCGTTTTTTGATTATTAAACGTTCAGATCCTTCTGCCTTCACAAGCCTGACCATGGATACTTTTAAAAGAAGTTGTCATGGAACAACTCAAGTGCACTTAAACCTGGAGCCTATTTCTCTTTCTGTCTATGCTAAAGGGACGTCATTGCAGCCAAAAGTTAGCAGGGAAAAGTGGGTAGTGATACTGTTATTTGTCATGAGGTTGTCTGATCTTTCTAACCTGCCTCCACTTTATGAGATTGCTTACTTTTACTTTTGAAACTGAGGTGTGCCTCACTGTCGGCACTTTGCACGTATGATAAAAAACAATATTACCATTCAACTCCCAAGGTTAAGCAACACAGGTAACTGCCCAGCTAATATAAACTGGACCCACAATGTGTCATCACTGTTTATTCTGCAACATTATGAAAACTACATGTGGATCAACATGTAAATCTGAATAAAGACCGTTTTTTTGTATTTATTCAGATGAGTTTGATGTGTTTTATCCATTGTGGAAAGATTGTAGATGTTGGCTAGAGGTTTATCTTGTGCACTCATAAAGTTCAGAGTCCAGGTTTATGGGATGTGGGAGACTGGGAGAGCTGGCCTATCTGTTAGTGTTGAGATAAAAATGTCCAGTAAAAACAAAGTCCTCCACGTTGAGGTCATGTCTGTGCGTTCTGGAAAAAACACATCACTGCCCTGAGATGGTTCAAATTATCTGCACAAAATGATCAAGTGGTATATGTGCTAAGTGGAAAATACCTCCTGCGTGTGAGATCTTTTTGTCAGAGCAGCAGATGTTCCCTTGTGCAGAGGCAGACAAGCACACACGTACTCATACGTACAGCTCTTTCAGTTCAACCAGAGCACCAACTGCTGTTTCGGTTTCAGTTGCTGTTTTCAGTTCTCTCTTTACTTCCTGTCTCAGAGGCCTCGGTGGATGGCTGGTCGGTTGCCTTGACGACTGCTAACCGCATGCCATTTGTCATCATAAACACTCCGTCCCTTGTGTGGGGTGTCTTCCGTTTTGCTTTTTTTCACAAGATCCTTTGTATCCACGTCTTCTCCACTACACTTCTCTTGTTTTGGTTTAATGACCACAAACAGTCACGACAGTCATCTCAAAAAGTCTCTACTCAGGCTTCTGTAACAGTTCTTCAGAATCTAAAAGAAACAAAAATCATTCTGTTCTTAATTGTAAATCCTCCCTTGCTGCTAATTCACCTTAATAAAACAGAAATCAGCTAAATTTAATCATCTGGTGTCACTGAAAAGAACAACAGTTTCACCAGAAGATGTTCATTTATTTTCTTAATTCAAGTCTGTTTACAAAGCATGTTGATTCATCATTTCTAGATTATTTACGCGTCACAATGAGAGCAACTTTTCAGAAAACAATGTGATTAACTTGGATCCTCCTGCAACTTCTGCAATAATTGCTCACTTTTACCATCTAGTGTTCAAAAGCGGAGTTACAGCTTAATTTCTCTGTTTAACACAGGTCAGAAAGTCTGTCAACATCATGCATCTTTTTCTATTCAAATATTGATACAGGTTGCTTATTTGAAGGAATATTTTAAGAACACTAAAGTCATAGAGATTATAGAGCCACTTAATTTATTGACCACAGTCACTAACCTTGATAAATATTGTATGTGAAATCACTGATGAGCACCACAGCCAAAGAATTTTAATTCCCTGGATTTCTGTGAGCTTCGCCTCACTGTCACGTTTGAGACAAACACTGAGCTCCACTGTTTCAGGGACTGATCGGTTGTGATATTGATCAGTCAACTTATGCTGCTGTTGGTTTCTTCTATGAGACCTGCAGCCACTGGTCTTCATCTCTAATCTCCAGCTGTAATTTCTCTAACTGCAACTCAAACGTTTGCCTACTCTCATGGATCCTGGCGAAAAAACTCGTTATTTCTGTATTTTTCCTGAATCCTTTATCATCCTTTATCATCTCTCCCTAGTTCATGAAAATCAACCATGTGGAAAAAAGTGGATTTGTCGGAGATATCTTTACAAACATTGCCTTATAAAGACTAACACATACAGTGGGACACAGATTTGGAGATTTGATATGCTCCGATACCATTTACAAATGGAGGGGTTGATCGATTAACTTGGGACAAATATCAGTGCTGGTGTCCTTTTGATCATTTTGTCCCAATCCCTGTGGACTATGTGCTGTTTTTTTGTGCTGCTGCTAAAGATTGTAGTTTGGTAATTCGATTTAATTGCAAATATAAGATGTAAACAAAAACTATTTTAGTTCAAAATTTAAGACAGAGAAAAGGAAAATAATGATTTGTGGTAATCAATAACAAGATATTTTAATGAATACTTTGTAATATTAAATGATTAAATAAATAGACTTTAAAAGATATAGCAAAGAAGTACAGCCATGCATGAAATAACATGTGAAATGAATACGGGTAATTTTTGACCCAAGTTGTGCCTTAGAAGGGTAGTGATACAAAAATGATAAGAATTTGTGATGATCAAAAACAAGTTAATTCAGGAGTTCCTGTAATTCTGAATGATAAAATAAATTTATTGCAAAGATATTTACAAATATATTAACATATTAATGATGCAGTGTCATTATCCATTTGGAGTCTGTTCAGGTTGGTTCTACTGGAATAGATACTGCTAGTTGGCGCAGTAAAAGTGTTGAGATTCTTGAACTGCCAGGCCGACGTGTTCTTCATGGTTAACATGTTCCAATTCTTATCAGTAGTAGTGCTGGTCCTCTTCGGGTGTGACCATTGCCTTCAGGGGATGCTCTGAATTCCATCCTTGCCTTATGGTGAATCGATAAATGCATCCAAAGAGGTGAGGAAACAGTGACAGCAGATCAACGTTGGCTTCTTCATCGAGACTGCAAACAGAGAAATGGAATAATATTACGAACAAAATTCAAATGTACACTAGACCAGTAACTTCTAAACCTTTTGCTTGTGGCCTCTTAAAAAGTATCACTGTCTATTGTTTTATATAATTATATTATATAGATAAATATTTCTAGCAATAATTCATATAACAGTGGCAACGAACTAGTATATGTGCAGACATATAGTCAACAACTATGTGCAATGTTAAGGTTAAAGTTAGTTCAACTAATACCAATAAATTAATAAAACAGTGGGGAAAAAGTCATTGAATAAATGCACATTGTATAATATCGAATAATTTTTCCCATTAAATTAAATCTATCACTGAATAAATCCTTGTTTGGATGATTGAACTCCTAAAATGTTTCCAAATACTTATTTGTCAAATTTTCTAATAAAATATCTCAATATCGCTGTTTTGAGTTTATTCATCCTTTTAACTTAACAGTTCTACAAGAGGTTTCAATTGAAGCGGAGTAATCCCAGTATGTTTTCTGGGTTTGGTTCCTTTATCCATTTGTCCATCCTCTGCACCAACTTGGGTGAAAACTACAGTGGCAAACAAAGAATATTCACAGTTATAAAAGGTGACAAAGGGACTTTGTTAGAACAAAATAAAAATGAATCTCAAGTTGCAATCACCTCATTTTTCCACTTTGTGTAGGAAACACCCTCAGCATACTCATCCAGAATCCAAAGCAACTTCTCGTTAACTCTTCATCGGCTTGCCACCTCCTTCTTGTTTGCAACCTTCCTCAAGTATTCTACTTTCCTCAGAAAAAAAGAGAAGCTTGCAAAGTTAGACTGCATGCTTAACAAAATATGATGTGCAAGCATGGAATGAACAGCCATTTTCCAATACTCTCATTTAGCCTATGCCCAAAAATGTCGATCAAAAGACATTCACATCATTTTCGGAGAGATGGTATGTATTAAATTTCCTTATTATTAGAAAATATCGACATGCTAATATCTTGCACTAAGATGGTGGTCATGGTAAAGATTTTACCTGCTTGGAATCACCATGTGAACATTAAACTGGAAACCAGTGTCTTAAAACAGCTACTGTATGTAAACCTTTAAGTCAACACTGTGCTAGCTTTAAAACATAAATCTGCAGCATCTGAATAATCTGAGATAACTTGCTATGACAAAAGAGATTTTACTTTTATTTTTGGTGCTGGTCCAGAAGAAGGGATGGTTCAAGCACTCTTCCACTGTGGGTCTTGTCTGTGGTTCTTTTTCAATCATCCTCTTGATCAGATCCTTTGCCACCAAATCGTCAATGTGGTCCAACGTGTACTCCCCCTCTCGAATGTTTGAGGTAAGCTTTGAGCGTTCATCCCCAAAAGGATGGTGTCCACCGGAGAGGATGAAATAAGTCAGCATTCCTGCCACCTGAAAAGTCAGCAAAGCAGTTTAATCAACAAAATATTTTGTTTCACTTAATCATAAAGAGAAAACATGCAACAAAAAATACTAACCTGTATATCTGTGATCGTGGTGTATTGAATATCACCATCTTCTTTTAAACTCTCGGTGGCCATCCAGCAAACTGTTTCTGCCCTGTGTGACTGAAAAGTAGTTTGGTCTTTTGGCAAAATTCTGCTCATGCCAAAACCAGCTCACCTTGCCCTTCCTTCCACATCTGTGAGATAAATTGAGTAGATTGATGCAGTGAAAATAAATATTTTATACCACATGAATTCAAATATCAGCTTCAGTGAATTACATTGTTCAATATATTTGTCTCCTTTACTTACAGATCAAAACATTTTGTGGTGTGAGAGTTTGCGGCTCTTCACAATGAAGTACCCTCAAACTGTGAAGGACGACAGAGACAAGATCCTCTGGACACAGACTCCCATTATTGCCTCTGATGTGTTCCTCCAAGCTGTATTCACAAAGTTCAAGAAAAAGATATCCAAAGTCTTTATCCTCTGTCGAGTCCACACATTTCACAACACAGCGATGGTGCAGTTTTGGAATTTGCAGAAGTTATTGCTCATTCTTCAGCTCTAGACAGATGATTTTATGCATTCTCTTAATTGCAAGTTCACAGCCATCTCCTCTCAGCGCCACGAAGATTTCAGTACCATTGCTCCCTTCTGCTATGCGAAAGTCAACATCATCGATGTAAGCAACGCTTCCAATCCTGGTGACTTTACTGTCATAAGTATTAAAGCAGTGTACCAGCCGCTCAAATGTTTCCCTCCACCTTTTGCTATTTGATTCCCAGTTGTGTTTTCCTGATGCTTTCTTTAGATCGCCCTTCTCCTTCAGAAGGTAAATGGCAATATCCACCTTGTCATAGACAACAGCAGCCGCCAGTGGGGTTAAACAACCCATCTCAGTGCAGGGGAACAGTCCATCGATGTCATTGTCCCTCAGTAATGTTTTGAGACCCTCGAGGTCATCTTGAAGTATACACTGTATAACAGGATGTGTTGCACTGGAGGGATTCTCAGTGTAATCTCTGGTAGACCATCCATTTCCCTGCTTCAGATTTCTTGTGGGCAGACAAATTTCAATATTATTAGGGTCTGAGCACCTCTGTCTCCTACTGGTCTCTGCTCGCGCATGAAATCAAAGCATCAATTTGTAAAATAGTAATCTTCATGAATTTATACAAGAAGACACTGTGTACTTATGAATAATTATGTTATTTTCTAAAAAAAAAAAAAAAAAATTTATACAGTGTCATAACTACATCTCTGACGTTTATAACAAACCAGACCGTTTCAAAATCGGTTGAAAATTGAGCAAGTTATGGTTATTTACCACTACCAACACAATGTTATGGGTGAGAGAGGCTCCCGCAACAAGATGGCCGCCATGTGGTGACGTCCGGCTCCCTCGAGCGAGATATCTAGTCTTTATATATATCTATGGACGTTACCCCCAGAGAGACAGTCCGGGGTGCAACTGCTCCAGTGCCAAACGTTCTACCTGAGTGCTGTGTAATTTACTGATCTCTCTAATGAAACATAAACCCACATGACTATCACGTATATTATTAGTAATAATCTTAAATTACTGTTAAAGTAATTCAATACAATATTTTGGGGCACACCACATATAGACGGGGGCACAAAAAACTCTTCCCAGCAAAAAAAAAAAAAAGATTATTTATTTATTTTTTGCTGGGCGCAGTTTTTGGCGCCCCCCTCTGAGGGCCATGTCATTGACATGCGGCTACTTGGTATATCTTAGCACAGTGGCTACATGAGTATTTCAAATTGAAATCACAACAAAGTGGAATGAACACTACTTTACCAATTTTCATCTACATAAATTTGGTGGAAGGATGTGACAGGTCAAGAAAAAACAATTAAATTCAGGCACAGATTTCTTAAACATTGCAAGACAGAATTTTTTTTGACATTTTCCCCAATTTCCTAGGATCTCAAAAATTCAGTCTAGTTAGGGGACTGATATCAAGGACCATGTGCAACTCGGTGCAGTTTAACTGAATTTAAACAAACAGTTAGGACTTGGCATAGGCACACGATCTCTTGAGAGCCATTTCAGTTCAATACTGAGAACAATTACATCAGAAAGTGGTTACATGGATGCAAGCCGTACCCTCAGTTTAACAAACCACTTGACGCATGTAAGCATATGTAGTATGAGTATGATACTACATAAATCAATAGGTTGTGTTTTTCATCTTAATATACAGTCTATGTTTTTACCTGAAACCTAGGGGTGTGTGATATATATCGTCTATGATAATGTCTTAATTGTTGTTTTAACGATGTGCGAGCTCACGTTATCGACAAAATGATGATCCATGAAGATGCGCATCTTTCGGTCTGTCGATAACAATCAAAGCCCCGTTGGAACAAATTATCAAAATTCTATTTCAAAACGACTCTGGAGCCGCGTTGATGTTTGCACCCACACAAACTCTCACACAAGGGTAGGGGCAGAGTGGGCAGTAGCATCACATGAACACAAAAACAAGATTAAACATTTCTTTCAATCATTTTTTACATGTTCGGATAGATCAAGTATTATTGAGTATAATATTAAAACAGAGAAACGTTTTAAGAACAATGCAAATACAATTTTCTTCGTTTGATTGGTTAAATCTGTGTGATGGAAATTCATCTTGAGATTTGAAATAATGAAATTCCCAGACTGGAGTTGCCTTTGAGTCTTTTTTAATAGTAAGCTCTGCAGAGTTAACACAACAAACCCGGATGCTCAAAATGGAACTGGCCCCAAGTTTACAAAAGCCAGAACTTATACAAAGAGCGATTCATAAAACAATAATATGAAACTAATAATCCTTACAATTTCAATGGGACACCTATATATGGATTTTTGTGAAGATCGGTCAATGTTAACACGTTCCAGGGGTCTCGGGGGGGCACCGTTGAGCCATTTTGGTCGCCCATTGAAAATTCCTCCAGAATACGTAAACTTTCACCACTTTCTAACTTTTGTGTAAATTTTGGTAAGAATTTGAGCATGTTAAAGCCCTCAAAAAGCCAATTCATTTGCCTGAATAATAATTATAATAATAATAATATCCTTACAATTTCAATAGGGCCCAGTGCCTGTCAGTGCTCGGGCCCTAATTACGAATTCAACAGATCTCTCCACATCAGCTGCAGCCGAATGGAAATACCTTAAACTGGCCCAATTGAATCAGTAAATGTGATTGGCCCGACCTGTCTGAGGACAGATGGAAATAAGTCTGAATAGAAGGGGGGGCCAGACCCATCTGTGACAGTGAAATAACATCAGCTCACTGATTGGTCTGGTTTCCATGCTCAGAGGCCTGATCACGGAAGTTGATATAAAACTTGACTGGTGTACATTCACAACATTTTTAAGTAAATTAGCTGAAACCATTTAGCACAAATTTACACTGGGGCTTTCAGGAATCTCTGGGTAAATGCCAGGTTACCTGGTTTGACCACCAGGTAAAGTGGATTGTGATTGAGAGTATGCAGTACAGTTGTATTATTCAATGCTGTGATATTTTGATTTGTCTCAAACTGTGGCGTAGTGGTAAAGAAAGGAGGGAAGTTCCGTTGTTTAAATGTATACATTGTTCCTCGTCACGTCCGTTAGATGTTTTGTGCTTCACATTTTTCATATTAACATGACATTTTCATTTACTTCTTTATGAAGTTATTTTTGGGGCAAGGTGGGTTTCAAGGTAACAGCCAAGTTTTAAAAGTTGGTACCCTCTCTTCAAGCCTCACAGTGTTGACATTTTATATCATAGAAGCTGATGGCTTTAGATATTTCTAATGATCTATATTTGAAGATCTCAACATGCTTACAGACTTATATAACTTTGCTCACACATCTGGTCTATCACAACATGATCAAATTGGATGGATTTAGGCAAAATGTCTTGATTGTGTGTGTGTGTGTGTGTGTGTGTGTGTGTGTGTGTGTGTGTGTGTGTGCGTGTGTGCGTGCGTGTGTGCGTGTGTGCGTGTGTGCGTGCGTGCGTGCACTGTTTGAATCAGTTCTCTCTCTGACTCTTTTGCCTCTGTTATCTCCTCATCAAAAGTTGTGGTAATGTGCACATCATAACAAATAAAGGATTGTCATGACATGTGGTGCATTGGTTTGGAAATTAATGTTCACTTAGGTGCAGAGTAATTCTTTCATCAACCTCCATCAGATTCACATTATTGTTTAGTTCGTACAGAACTTATATTTTTAACTAAATTCTACAAACCTGATGTAGGATTCCCATCAGCCTTAGCCGTAGGAATTAGCAAATGTTAGCCCGCTGACACGATAAACTAAGATTTATTTGCATTTCCTTGCATTCCATATAACCATTATATTGCCACTGTGAGTGCAGAGCAGTTTCTTTAAGTCCAGTGTTTGTGTTGCAAGCTCACGTGTTGTAGAGACAATTCATCAGTCAGCTCCACATTTGATTTCTGAAATATTCACATCTGTCAACTGCAATTCTAGTTAAATTATTACAAAGCATCGTCCTCTCCTTGTACAAATCATTACTATTTAGGAAGTAAAATCCATGTGCAACACCTTCATCCATTCACACAACACAGTCTGCTCCTTTGTGAATCATGTGTTTCCACGGTAACAGCACAGCATCTACGCCACCCCCTGATGTACAGGTTGGAGCTTTCATTTTGCAATGAAATGATGTTTACTTTCTAAATATTTAACTAAAAGCATTTGAAGCTACACCTGCCGTCTAACTTTCTGTAAGACAATGTTGAACCGTGTTGTACACAAGGGAATCACATGTCTCCCTGCTCACCTCTCTGACAAAAACATCAGGAAATCCATCAAGGACACAAACAGGAGACACTCACTGGTCGACACATGCTGTACCGCTTGCCAGCAGGAGGTGGCAGTGTCGGTCCATTTTTCAATTTCTGCACTGCCTTTACTCCCTTTTTGTCATCTCTCTTTCTCTCATCAGATAAACTTTTGTCATTTTCTATGGAAGCATGTAGAGATCGGTGATGTCGGTAAAGACTTAAACTTAAGCATGTTAAGAAATCACTAATTTTTATATATTTGATATCTGCTGGGGTTAAAATGTGTATTTTCTCACTTAAGTGTAGACTTACAACCAAGAATCTGTTCAGGAAATTTAGTTCATTGATACATCATATACAGACCATTACTCTTATAGTACTTAAATCACATGTTCACACTTGGCATCAGCGAGTTTTTGTCTGTGTTTCACCCATTCATGAATTGTCGTAACACAGAGTTGATGTTTGGAGAGGTGGAATATCTTCAGTCAGAGGAGTGCAGGAGCTCTGCAGAAATGCAGTCCAATGCATAAAACATGTGAATTAGAGATTCCAAGGACTGTGCTGAATGGAAACTCAGTTTTTTCATGCATGGCAAGTGTTGCACTCCATATTTGACACACAATGTAAAATAAATGTATAAATGTCAGTGATTAACCTGCATTGTGGCTCCAATACAACTGCACAATGCAGCTGTGTTGCATGGAGGCAGATGTAGCCTGGAAAGTACGGATGGACATACAATCTCTCTCTCTCTCTCTCTCTCTCTCTCTCTCTCTCTCTCTCTCTCTCTCTCTCTCTCACACACACACACACATACACACAGTCAACTTGGGGAGGAACCAGGTATTGTGAGTCATCAGCAAAGCCCTTTTTAAGAAACCTGACTCAGGGGGAGAGATAGCGTGAGACAGATGGGTGAGAGAGAGAAGCCAAGTGGTGGGAGGTGAAAGTAGAAAGAAGGTGGAGGTGGAGGGGTTAGGAAAAAGGGGGAGAGACGAAGAGGGGGCGGGGTGTAAAGAAGAAAAGAAATGGGGAGATAGAGAGTGTCAGCGAGGGGCGAGTTAAATGACATTAATGATGCGTTGGTGTGAAGTGGCTGTGAATCTCAACAGTCGACTTGTTACCATGGTTCCTGCTGCTGCTGCTGACTTCCCGAACACAGAGAACAGATAATGAAGTCAGGTGTGTGAGAGGAGTGAGAGCAGAGTATGTGGATATCCCTCCATATACACTGTACATGTCCAGTGAAATAGTGTGACTATGAGTGAGCAAGATGTGTGTACGCATATAGTTATGTGTTTGGGTGTAGGTCCTAAATATTCTATGTCCTACTCTATTCCTCTTGTCATCTCTCTCTCTCTCTCTCTCTCTCTCTCTCTCTCTCTCTCTTTATTTCCTGCAAACAATGAAACACACACACACGCACACAAGCACTTACACCCCCACCCCAAACATGCTTGAAACGTTTACCTGCACAAACTAAAAAGAAGTTAACAAATAAGAAAGTTGACACTAATAAAGGTTGACGAAGGTTATATCACGCACACACTCACACACACACAAACACACGATGCAGTGTAAGTAACACAAACAGAGGTAAACAGTAATAAGTATAGTACTGAACCTGTTACCTTGGCAACCACAGCCTATGAAATAAAACACAAAGGAAGCAAAGGGATGAGAGAGAGGAAAGATAGACGATGTGATTAAGAAGTGAAACACTTGTTTTATTTGACCCATCAAGCTTCAGTCTTGTGTTTTTGTTCCATTAGTGATTCTTAGCTGTAGCTGCTGTATCATTTCTGCACTTCACAGAAATCAGCCGTCCATGAACCTGTATGTCCAGCAGTGTCTTTTTTCCTTCACTGTCTGAACTGAGCAGGGAACAGTGAAATCACATCTCTCTGGCTCACAGACGAAGGACATTTTTCCCTTTTTTGTGATGTATGACTTGGCTGGTTGAGTGAGGTGAACCTCAGTGAAGCAACCGTGCTGTGTCTGACCACATTTAAACTTGTTCACTTCATACATCAGACAGCTGTCTTGTCAAAAGTGTGAATGCATACCAAACTATTTTCAGTGGATTAATAACCAACTCATCTCAGGAGGCAGTTTGAGGTAAAAAAAAAAAACATAAAACAGTATACAAACGTGACCTTCAGAATTGTTCCCTCTAGTTGTATGCATGCCAGGTCATCATTAGGGTTAAATTAACTCTTATGTAGCTGTTCTATGTCGTCTGTCAACAAAGGAACAGTAAGTGTAGGATGCTCTACTTTCCAGGAGAAATGGGTGAATGATTATTATTTTGTTGAAGTAATACAGGACCCGCGCTAATGCATGAAGGTGGGCGTCCAGAGTTACAGTGTTTTCAAAAGAGTAGATTCAAGCTAAGGCGGTAACAGGGGTACATGTGCATGAGGGTCAATCTCATGCGCAAGCACTATATAAATAAGGACCATTTACCACCTTCTCTTATGTTATTATGAGAAGTGTAAAAAAGTCATGAAGAATCTGTGGCAGGACAAATTCATGATATGGCCACAGTCTAAATAAATAATAGTAAACAACAACAGTCATAGTTGGCTTTCATGCTAGCATACCATGCTAGCTGTCCACTCAATGCCAAAGACCAGTACACAGGAAATAAAAGCCACCACCAGATGAAAACATGCCTGGTTCACCAGCGGCCTGTTGAGTGGGACTGTTGGACAGGTGAACCCAGGTGCAAACACAGATATGGAGACAGAGTAGGTGAAAGTTATTTATTGCAGGCACGGGGAGAAAGAGCTACAGTTGAGGGAGCTGGAGCTGTTGGGGAGTCGCCAGGAGCATAAGGCTAAAGGCTGATATATGCTTCTCTGTTTTTACTGACACGGACAGAAACGGACAGAGAAACGCCCACTCCAAGCGCCTTGTAGAGCTTTTCGTGCACCTCTGATTTTTTTAACTATCCGTGGTTATTTCTGAGAGCCTAGGGACAGCCCTTGGCTGTGATGGTCCGCTAACGACAGCATTTCGGAACGACATAATTTCCAGACCTCAAACTTCCTGCTTCATTCCCTGTATCACAACAAACCCAAACACAACTACGATTCTACGATTAATGTGACGTGTGTGTTAAGCCAGCGGAGTTGTCCGGCTGACGGTGGCTGGTTAGAGCACTGACGGCATGTGTGTACGGTCACATACGGTTATAACGCCACGTCATAACGGCGCTAGCGGGCTAGCCACCATGCTAACTGCGTTGGTAACAGTGCAAAAACCCGCTGTCACGACTTTAATTCCACTTCTATCATGACACTGTTTCTCAAACACTGTCAGGTTAGAAGCAAACACTGGGTAGTAGTTAGTACTGGGAGTCCCTGCTGACTGTGTGGAAGCTGGGGGGAAGCTAGCTGCCTCCTTGAAGCTACACGGGGGAAGCTAGCTGCCTCCGTGTGGCTTCAAGCTGTGGGATTAACAACGCAGTTCGGAAACAAGACCGGGAAACCGCTGCACTAATTTAGTTCACTTTATTTAGTTCTGTTAGTTGCCACCGTTCACTGTGTGTGAGGACAGCAGGGAGGAAATGAAATAAACAAACGTGGACTTCTTCTACGCCAGATGGGATAGGCATCTCTGAGCTCGTCTTCCGTTGCGCCACCTACTGTTTGGGGGTGAATTGTCTTCAGTACGTAAAGTTGTCGGACAAGAATGAATCAAAAAGAGTCCGTGGGATCCCTGCGTCCCTCTCCGCACCACGGACGGAGAAGCATTCTGGAGCCTTAAGGCAGGAGCGATGGGGCTAGAGGTGACAGGACAAAAAGGTTATACAAGGTGAGGGGTGTAATGCTGGGTTCCAGGACAGCAGGTTTGTAACCAGGTGGGGAACGGAGAGCAGAGACCGGAGCCAGATCAGGAGGAGCTGGAAGAGTAAGGCAACAAGGGCTAAATGCTAAATAGCTAACATGGCTTTAGCATAGCAGACAGTATTTCTACTAAGGATAAAACTATTTCTAAAGAAGCACTGGAAGAGTTTCATGTCCTGGCCATGAGCTACATTTATGTAATGGGAATCAATAATAGTCTTCTATTTCAACAGCTAGTTCACCATAGTTTGCCAGAGTTTTCTTTAAGCAGTGTTCTGTGTTGATGTTTGGTCACATGTCTTCTTGTTGGTACTATACACATTGGTCCCTGCACATTGAGAACAATGAGAGGATAATTAAGTCAAGTGCACTTCAAAGTCTTGAAGCATCATTCAGGCATGGAAGGGGTCATGCTGACATAGACTGCTGTTTACCATTCATCTATCAATCCGTCCATTTTATTTCCCCTTTCCCCTCTTATCTGTTCTTACACAATATTTCAGCTCAGTCTCTTCCTCCTCCACTCTCCAGTCATTTTCATTTCTCTTTCCTTTTTCTTTCCTTTCTTTTGCTCCTGCATTCCACCGCCCTCATTTTTTAGCTCCTGAATCATCTTCCCTTATCCCCTTCCCCTCCCCCCTCCTCGCACTTGTCTTAAACTCTCCAGCCTAGTCTTTTTTTAAATTTCCATTTTGTCCCCATTGCTCTGCTCCTCCACTTCCCTCTGACATTTAAGATGCTCTTGCTTTTATCTGGCTACTTGAAAAATAGAGAAACATCTCCCTCCTCTCACTGTGTGAATGTCTGGGAGGATAAATCAAGCACACTTAGAAGTTGCTGAAATGCTTTGTTTCATAATATGTCATCAGGAAATGTAAAGTTTCTCCAACAAGCTTCTTGCTTCTTTTCTTTCTTTTGACGAGGCCCATCATATTCACATTCCAAATTTGACTGAAACTGAGTGCGTGATGCTGACAGTACTCATGATCATGTGCGTGCAAGCAGTGTGAGGCAATATTTCAATTAAAATATTCAACAAGGTTTTAATAGCTTTGTTTACATGGGTTTAATAGTGATCAGTGTAAGGGTGAGAATGTAAGAACTACTTTTCCCAGACTTCCCTCGTGTATCAAACCAATAAACCTACAGAGGCTCTTAAACTTTGTGACTTATTCAAAAGCTAATAATCGGTTTATAGACTTCTAATGTGCTTTTGCTATGGCTCATTAAAATGTGTGACTAATGTCCAATTAAGAGCCCAGTTACACTCAGCAGTTAATATCAAACTGTGAACTGTCTTGACAAGTATTAGACAAATGGCTGAAAGATAATGACCAAGTTGCGAGCAGCACCAGTTGTACTTTAATGCTCACATAGCAACTGTTAGCACGTTAGCATGTTGTCTCCTAGACTGGAAAAGTAAAGCCAAACCATCTTGATCGACCTTTGTTGATTGGCTGCAGCAGAGGTCATACAAACACAAGTCTCATCTAATAGCATTTCCTAACAGATGTTTTTTATCATTTAAGGTAGTATTTACCAGATTGATGCATGCTTAAGTGTTAATTGTTCCAGAAGGAAAGGATTTGGTTTATTTGATGCTGATTATTTGATGCTATAGAAACAGAGGAAAATATTATGATTGACAGCTAAGACTGACTGTTGATTGGTTGGGAAAGTATACTGGTGGGTCCTCCCGAAGTCTATTTGTCTCTCTCTGTTTTCTTACTAGCGCTTGTCTTTGTTTAACTTTGACACAATGATCCCATTTGCAATACTGCAAATCACGATCAACAGCTCCATGATTTGAATCTCCTGCTTGTTGTTGTGTTGCTCGATTTAAATCGTTATCACTGTTGTAGTCTTGCAGATGACACTGCACCGGAGCAGCTCATGGTATCGGTTGGTTGATAATACATCAGTTGGCTAATTTGCTCATCTCTCCTGGTCTGTAGACCCCTTTGGAAACACGGGAAAACAGCTATTGACAGAAACCTTTTAGTTCCCTGAAAAAAGTTTGAGGTACTGTTGGTCTGAATGCTGCTTAACTCATGACGTTCTTCACTCTTCTTCATACCAACAAGGTTTCTGAACAGCTTAAACACTAAAATAATGGGTTTATCATACATCATGATATAATAAAGTTTCCCCAGGCTTCTTTGTAGATTAGGATTCGGAAATAAAGGTTTAAAAAAAAAAATCTGGGTTTCCACCAATTTTCACTCAGCCACTAGCAGAAGATTCCTCTTTGACAGCCTCTCTGTCATGTCACTCTTTAGTTTTAATTTGTCACTCCCTGTGCAGAATGAATTCAAGAGGCTGTACCCAAACGTGCTGGGCCATCAGAAAACCCTGTGTTCAAATATAGTTTTGGACAGGACAGGTGCCATCAATTACTGCCATGCCACTGAGCTAAAGTTGGTTCCATTCCTGTTCAGCCCGCTGTGTGTTCTGCCAATGGCATCTGGCACATAACGCACCCAGCTGTGTGTGTGAGTGTGTGTTCAGACATCTGTATGCTTAGACAGAAATCCTAGTTGCCTAATTAGCTCACTTACCATGTTATTGGCACAGGATGTAATGACTTAGGTGTTTGTGTTTATGTGTTTATGTCTTGCTATGTTTTATGTATTTTGGTTTAAAAACATAGCTGTAAGGGTCATGGTTAGAATTAGGTTTAGGAAACTGCTAAGATAAAGGTTGCATTAAGGTTAAGAAAGGTAGTTAGGGAATTCATTATGTCGGCGAGTGTCCTGTGTGTGAGTTTGCATACAGATCATAGCTGGTGCAGGGTCATAACATATTTGTTAATACTTTTGCCCTCAAATAAATCTCACTTCATTGTCTTGTCCTGCAGCATAAACCAGCTTCAAAACACCAGCAGGGTATTTTCATGTGTCCACAGCCCACACAGTCCACTGGTGTTTGTTCAGCACATTAAACTTTTCTTCAGAGACACTTCCATGTCTCCCTTGTTCAGATCATGTACAAATGTAATAGAAACACTGTGTGATGATTTAATGATGCTGGTTTGAAATCAAAGCTGTGACTTAGAGATTTATACACTGTTATTTTTTATTCTATTCAGTATAGTGTAGAGTTAAAAAAAATGTGACTAGAACAGAAAACTGGCTCTTTAGCAGATGAATCAAAATCTGAAATAAGATGTGACTTTAAGTAAAGAATATAACTTAAAATAAGAAAGATAACTTTTCCCCTGGTGTTTCTGATCACAAAGGCCCTGTTCACACCTGGTATTAACATCTGTCCTGAGCGTGGCCATTTTAACCTCAACCAGAGGATACAGAAGCCAGACTGTCATGGGCTACTGAGGAGTGAGAACCAGAAGCTTTCCAATCCAGTCTCAGGGTTAGAGGCACGCGGCCTTCCTTTTGTATTAATGAAGAGGAATAATTGCTGTCTCTCTATATCTTGGATCAGGAAGAGCCCGACGGAGCCCCTGATGACAACTGCCAGTCCGATAAAGCTTTCTGAGTTACCTTTGTGCGCCCCCTCCCTTTCCCCCTCAGTTTATAATTAAACTCCTAAGTTATATTCACCACAACCCCTGCTTCTGACTGCTCTTTTCAAGTTTGTGTACCGACTGTTTACCCTTGCAAGGACAGGCTCCCACAGCACATTAACACAAATATCATTTGTGTTAGTTAGGACCAAATTATGTTTGTTTGACCCAGTCTGAGTTTCCAGATGTGCCCAATGTCTGTTTATGTGTGTCGGCATGAGAGAGAGAGAGAGAGAGAGGAGGCAGGAGGCGCTGAATGATCCCTTGCATCTGCAGTGAAGAAATATTTCACCAATTTAAGAAAAGTATCAATCATGTTGGCGATGGCTACAAACAAATTAGCCTATGGTCACAGATAAGAGTTCTTCAGTTCATAGTGAACTGTAGCGGATCAGAGGACATCAGATGAGTAGGAGGTACTTCATATGTGTCCCAGGACGCATTCGTTTTCACACTGCTAAAATAATGCATGTGGCCCAGACCACCTCCGAATGTGGTCTGGAATGATCTTAGTCCGTTCACAGTTGCACTTTAATATCTTTGCACATGGAATATCATTAATAAAAAAGTTCAGTATATCAAATATTAGTTATTGCTAAAGAGATGCTAAAAGATTCAGTGAGAGTCAAATAAAGTTCCTGTTGGATGGTCAAACAGCATCTGGAGCTCCCTGCTCCCACGACCTGCCAGTGTCAGAACTTGAGGCCTGTCTCTGTTCTGAATCCAGCAGTCAATACATGTCAAAGGGGATTTCGGTCATTTTAGGTAGTTCTTATCACATTGATGTTTGTTCGTGTTTCTGGTAAATTTGATTATAATTTGTTATTTGATGCCACAAAAACAGGGGCAAACGTCATGATTGACAGCTGAGACTGACTCATAACTGGTTGAACCTCACTACCGCAGCTCCATCACCAAATCCGTTCTGTGCAGACTCTGGCTCCAAATGCACAAGATGGCAGTGTTAGTGTCCAAGATATTTTGGCTTCATTTCTGGATAGTGGGAGGAAGTTGAGACGTGTCATCCATCTTTATATACAGTTTATGCTTCTAACAGACAAATGAAAAACAAAATGTGATAGAAACAGCATTAAATTAACCTTAGCACAGCCATTAAAATGATCTACATAAGCAATCATACTCTCTGCCTTTGACCTCCAGCAGTCCTCCTCTGCCTTTGAGCACTAACAGTTTTACCTTTGACTGTCCTCATGTTTCTTAAGGACCAATCATGTTTATTCATCATAATTCATTATTCATAACAACACTTTGTTTGTGTTTTGTAAGACTGGGTGTGGGAAATGAATAATAGAAACTTAAAACCTTCATGAACCTGAAATCTACCAAACAAGGTTCAGGAGCCCACAGAGATGTAAGACAAGAGGCGCGTGAGTCATAGCATCTGGCAGGAGGGTCATTGACTCACTTGTTCATTTATGATCCTGCTCTCAGTCTATTCTCCAGTCACCGTTTCAGTAAGAAATTCACACAGGAAGCTCCTAAGACGGCTCAAAAGCCCACGTCCCAGCAGAGGCTGATTAGGAGTCCATGTGTCAGGTTGGACTGTGGGGTAAAGAGCTCAGTGAGTCATGGGTGCAGATGTGTTCCTCCCCCGATCTCTGAGTAATGGATGTGATCACTGATGTTGTCACCTTGGCAATATGGGCAGACTACAACACACACACACACACACACGCACACACACGCACACACACACACACAGTCGTGTTTCCATGACTTCAGAGGACATACCATTGGCTTACATTGATTTACTCTAACCCTAGTTACTCTAACCATATTTACTATTACTATATAAATATACCTCAACCCTAACCTAAACTTAACCTTTACATAACCATAAAAACTCATTGCCAACTAAATGTCTAACCTAAATCTAAGCATGACTGTAAAAGCAAGTCTTGACCCTTCTGAAAAAGTGAAGACTGAATTTGAATCAGTCTTCACTTTCCGAAAATCCTTCCACTCCATAAGGTAAATGTTCAAATGGTCCTCACAAGATGTAAGTACAAGTAAACGCACACACACACACACACACACACACACACACACACACACACACACACACACACACACACACACACACACACACACACACACACACACACACACACACACACACACATAGTCTGTCTACTCAATGATCCTCTGTCCTCCTCACTCTTTATACTCTCCCAGCATGCATTGCCCTGTGTGCTCCTAAACTAATAAGCTCTTATCACTAATATGGATTACACCGCATTTGATGGTGAAACACAGCACTCAGACAAGGTACCTGGTAGATTTGCTTCAAAGAACTCATTGAGGTGATAAGCACACTAAAGAAATTGTTATCTACTCATTCGACCTCAGTCAGAACTCCGTTTAGCCCATTACATCACAGTACTCGCCAAATTCAATGGACTAGATATCTATTTAATAAGTTTTAATCATCCTCTATCAAACCAAATCCATGAAATGAGCTTGCAACAAAGAATAGTGACACTACTGTTATCTTGTACCTGGCCTTAAAACAGGAGACGTTGTGCATACATCTGCTTTTTAAACATTTTCTGGTAACAGCTCTTAAGTGAGACCATTTGCGGCTTTTCTGTGTTTTAGATCATTGTAAATTAAACATCTTTATGTTTTAAACCGATAAAACAAGTCATTTGAAGACTAAACTTGTTGGCTCTGGTTTAGGAGCGAGTTGTCCAATATTCACAGGGTTGTTGGCTCCATTCCCGACTCTTTATGTCAACATCTTTGAGCGAGACACAGAACTCGAGACTGCTCTCATCCAACGGACAAGAGGCCATTTGCAAATTGTATCAAGGCAAGTTGATTCAACAGACACTACTAAGCGCAAATTATGTCTGTATCTGCTGCCACAACGAATATATAGAGGACGCAAAGTAGCTGAGATAGTTGGTGCAGAGGTTTTCATACATTATGAGACTAGCTCACCCCCAAAAATAAAAAAATAATTGTGGCTCTGATTCACAACACCTGCTTTCTCTTTGAACAAGGTACACAAATCACATGGAGGTCGTATTTTTCAATGGGAATTGTGCCAAGAGTTTGCAGCAATCCTTTGTTTGTCAGCATCGCCGTGTTGTACAGCCATTGTGGTTCTTAGCCTCTGGACGCCTGACTGCACCGTCACACTGAGAACCTTGTAGTCACTCTTGTTTGACATTCCACCATTGGCTGACCACATTTTCTTTGAGAATACACCTTGACACTGATCAGGTTCACCAATATTCTGCTGTTAACCTGAGTACGATAATAGTCTGAATAAGGTACTGCCATGTAACAGAAGCCAATTTAAGTCTTACTTGTAATAAAAAGGAATCAAATTAAGACATGGAGTTAGTCGCATTATGTACATATGTATACATTTTAGTTGCATTATGTTTGTTTTGGAGGTTTCACTGCTTCTCGCGAAATCAAAATACAGCAGTGACTAAATGCCCTGGGTGTGAACAAGAATGAAAAATAAAAAGAAGTTGCTGATTTTGCAAAATTACAAAGACAAGCTGGCATCATAATGGAACAGTGGATGTAATGAACAGAGTCAATATTCTATTAGCACCGTATGTAAACCCCATAAATGAAATAATGTTTATTCTCAATAGTTTCAAAGTTTGAATATTGGCGTCCATGTATTCCTAGTCACTGTCATTCACCAACACACAATTACAATTTTCAGCAGAACCTAACCCTTGTTTATAAACTGTCTTAAACACAGTTATTGTATGTTGTATTGGGGGAAAAAGGGGTGTAATATAATGACTGTAATATGTGTGTATGCTCCTGTTTCTATACCTAAATCCAATGTGACCATCATTTAGATCATGGCTCTACTGTAGACTACATACACGCTCCCCGCACACACCAGCTGCCAGACACTTGGCACACTCCTATACCACCGGCTGCTCCCTCAGTGATACAAGCCACATCTGCTCCAGAAAATATTTTTGACTGAACGCTTGTAAGCCTTCTAATTGTTTTCTATATGTTGACAGAAAAATGTTGAAACGCTGAACGAGGTTTTCAAGCATGTCAAATACTGACAAAGACATATAAAGTAGAGGAGAGCATCACTCATCTGACACTAGGCAGTGGATTACAGAGAGGAAGCCCATCTGTGTGTGTGGTGACGCCTTATTTCTCTTCAGCTAGATGGGGATATGTCTTTTGGAAAACGTAAAAAATGATAAACAGCCTCCGACACAGACAGCTCTATCTCACAAGTGAGAGATAGCCTGCAGCAGCTCTTATAGGCTGATGGTTGGTAATTGTAATGAGTCATAGCTGAACCTGTCAGAGCTGCTCAGCGGTTTGGTAAAAGAGACATTTAACAGGAAAAATGGTTTTAATAGCATATACCTCCCTGCTTTAAGACTGCAGCAGCAACTTTTTTAGTTTGCACAGAACAAGAGAACCCAGTTAAAAAGACAGGCTGAAATTGTCTGCTGTTGATTTGTGATGGCCTTGACTGAATAAAGAGAAAAAATGATTTTTCCCTGACCCATGTGCATCCCTCTCTTAAATTTGCAAGACTTACCTTTTTCCCACATGAGAGTATCCTGCACGAAACATATTTATAGGCTTTCCGGGAGAGATTCGTAATATTCTGACTTGGCCCACTCCTTGTAGATATATCACATAAGAACATAGAGGACATTGCCACCTCTTCTCCCTATGGAGTGAAACCATACACTGCATATAACATGATGGCTCTCCTTAAGTGAAGCCTAAGTGTCTCCATCACACTGGACATACACACGGATGTATGTCCAAGCTCTTATTTTTCATGCAGGTTTGGTTATAGTCACTTATTTGATGCTCTGAAATGGGGTGAAATGTCATGACTTACAGCTGAGACTGCTCCGCATTTGGTCAAGTGCATGTTCCGATGGGACCTTGATTCTGTGGCTGCATCCTCTGATCGCTACCTGGCTACAAAAGGATAACATTGGTGCAAAATGCCAGCGATCGTGTCCAGGACAAATCCGGCTTCATTTCTGTGTGGAAGGGGAGACGTGCCTTCCATCAGTATACTCAGATAGGGTTAGAGGGCTAGGGTCAGTGTATGAGTTACACACATCAGGAGTTCAGCCAAATGTAAACAGTGATAAAATCCAGATTTGGGGCTCACCATTTTTCCTTCTTCCAATGTTTGAGCCTAATTATACATCAGTGAATCTTCCTCTAGAAAAAGTCAAAAAAAGAGTCAATACCAGCTGACCTAATTTGGGTCATGAGTGGCAGAGTACACCTCACACCGCTGACCTGCAAGACACAAAGTAACATAGTAGCCCTATACATTTATATGCCTATATACTCAGTTGACTTGTGATTCATGAGACACTCAGCCACAAGGAAATTAATGGCAATGAAAGCAATGGTTTTTTCTGAGAGTAAAATTGTAAACACAGTTTGTGCTGGAGGCAATAATATCTCCATTTGATTTAAATTGGATGATTTAATGGATGTGGAACACTCAGCTCTTATTGCTATTTACTATTAGGAGTCAACCGGGTGGGGAGCATGGTGACTCCTTGGATTTCTGTCCCAAAGATGCAGTTGGCGTGTGCCCAACAAGTGTCCGTGTGTGTGTGTATGTGTGTGTAGAGGAGGATGTAAACTGTAAATAATTGAAAACTTTTGACTTTGAGTCATTGATTCTAATGAGAATCTCTTCTGGGAGATTAGATGGTAGATTTAGAGGAGAAACTACACACGCACAATCATACTCGTACAGACACTACCATATTGTATTCTTTAGCTTGTTAGCCTAACCAAAACCATCACTAAGTGCCTTGCCCCACTCCATAACCTGAACCTAATTCTTACCGTGACCCTAAAATCAAGTATTAACCATCAGTCCTGTGAAGCTGTGAGCAACGGCCAAAATGTCCTCACTCCAAACTCTGACCCAAAAGCTGATTAAACTAACTTTATTTAAAAAAAACTAAAGTCTAAACTGGTCCTCACAATGATTTAAGTACACACAATGACAAACTTTGATTTGTAGGCAGCTCTGCTGCCTCAATTCTCGTTATTTGTTGTGAGAATTTAGTTAATTCCATTTTCACATTCAAACAACACACACAATAGCTTACAAATTCATTCAGAAGAAAAACTGACAGTCAACAAAAGCAACTTTAGATGCAAGTCATCAAAGTCATAGTCAGAGGATGAAACGCTTATTAACTTAGTTGGATGAAAATGTGTCCAAAATGTTTACATGGAACTAAATCCAAACGTTTCATGAGCATATATTAAATGCACAGTGTTGGGGAGTAACGGAATACATGTAACGGCGTTACGTATTTAGAATACAAATTATGAGTAACTGTATTCCGTTACAGTTACAAATTAAATAGATGGTATTCAGAATACAGTTACATTGTTGAAATCAGTGGATTACATGACGGTACTTCTCTGTTTCACGAGTTTAATCACTGTCTCGTAAATCCACCGGAGGCAAAGCCCCCAGGAAGCAGCTGGAGACCAGGGCTGCCGTAAGAGCGCCCGGACCCCGGCGGCGTGAAGAAGCCTCACCGCTACCCGCTCGGGACCGTTACAGGCCCCGGGACCTTGGCTCTGAGAGAGTTCCGTCGCTACCAGAAATCTACGGAGCTGCTGATCCGCAAGCTGCCCTTCCAGCGCCTGGTGAGAGAAGACCGACCTGCGCTCCCAGAGCTCCGCTGTCATGGCTCTGCAGGAGACCAGCGAGGCACGCCGGGTTCACACCGGACGCTGAAGCGCCGCTAAAATAATATCACCCGTTGACCCAGTAGTATAAAAGCATATGGTCACTTGTTGCTCCAACATTAACTGCAACAGCGTCCCAATTTAATGTCATCCATCTTCAAGAACTTCTCCGCTGTTTGCTCCGTTCAATGTCGGGTGTCGAGGGTAAATTACGTATTCTCCGCCCCCCCCCCTCTCTTTATTTAAAACTCCAGGACAACAGAAGGGGAATACAAACTATGGGATGCATGCTTTATCATTTATATCATATAAAATATGTCATCAATATCGTTTAAAATCCTTTTTCAGTGTGTTTCCTGGAGCGATATGCTCGCGTCAAGCGCAAAAAACAGATCCAACGCCGAAACGATCGCTGCACGGCGCGAGGCAGCCTTGGCGCAGGGGGGGGTTCAGCCTCCGGTGAGACCCGCACAGAGGTGGGAGTGGATGGGAGCCGGACATCCAGCGGGCCCGCAGCATCGGTGGAGAGAGAGTTTAAACTGCTGCTGCTCCACTGACTATAACAACGCCGCAATCATACACTTAAAAAATGCAATACAAACCGGAAGTATTCCAAGTATTCAGAATACGTTACTCAGATTAGTTAATGTAATGGAATACGTTACAGATTACATTTTTGTGCATGTATTCTGTATTCTGTAACGGAATACGTTTTGAAAGTATCCTTCCCAACACTGTAAATGCATAATGCTGTGCAGGCCCTTAAGTCTAGCAACTGATATGAGAAGATTATGTGTGGAGGTTTGATAAGGAGGAAGCATATACATAGGGTGCCCAATACGTCGATCGCGATCGACCGGTCGATCGCGAAGGCAGTGTGGGTCGATCGCACAACTGGACAAGAGGCAGTCACGTGGACGCTCCGGCGCACGTACCCACTTTTTTTTTTTTTTGCCACCGCCGCCCCTGCAGCCGCCGCCACTGCCACGCCCCCCGCCCTGGACGATGTTGCAAACGTCAACCGGGGCGGACTGCTCGTCACGCCGGGTTCAAACCGCACGCGGAAGCGCCGCCGAAGCGCCACGCAGCGCTAATCCCTAGAGCTGCATAGAGTGGATGACGGCGAAAGAGCGATTTGTTTACTACTCCGCCGTTAAAGAGATGCGGACGTCAAAACATTAGTTCGCTATAATATTAGATCCGCCTCGCATTCTCTCCTCCCGGTCGCGCGCCTGTTATGCCTCCGCGCCGCACCGGTGGGAGAATCACTGCGCTACACAGGGGCGGCCCTAGCACATTTGGTGCTATATGCAAGAGCCCCCCCCCTCAACAAAAAAAAGTTGAAAAACGGAATTGCAACTCTCAGACGGTATTTTCCTCAGGAGAAGGACAACATTACGTAACGTTTTAGCTTGACCTCAGATAATATGAACGTGTTTACCGTTCAAATTCATTATTTGTCATTAAGTTGCGTTTAGTTCAACGTTCTCATAAAAATGAACGCGTTCTTTTTAACTCGTTCATGGACAACACTGCCTGAAACTCAATAGCCTACTGGCCTACCTGCCTCGGCCGCCTGCAGGTGACTCTTCAGCTGTGCTGGATTGCTGTTCACTGCAAAGTGAACCCGAATGAGCTCTACTCAACAAGAAGTTTGTAGACTAGTGCTCTAAAGGTGGACCAAAATTTCAATTGCACTTGTTTTAATAAATAAATACAGTTTTTAAAAGCATACAAGATCTGTATAAATATATTATTACTCTGCGATCAAAAGGACTCGAAACTCAAACTGCAAGACTTGGACTTGACTCGGGTGTGGAGGGTAAATTACGTATTCTCCACTCAAAGCTATGTGGAGAATACGTAGCCCCCCCCTCTCTCTCTTTTTATCTATATGACTGCTTGTGTGCAGAGGGGGACATTTAATAATGTGATTGGTAAAATTGGTAAAATTAAATCTCCAGGACAACAGAAGGGGAATACAAACTATGGGATGCATATTTAATCATTTATATCATATAAAATATAAAATATGTTATCTATATCGTTTAAAATCATTTTTCAGTGTGTTTCCTGGCGCGAAAAAGAGGGGGTACGTGCGCGCGGGGGGGGGGGGGGTAGATCTTGTTGAGCTGGTCATTTCGAGAGTAGCTCACAAGCCTATAAAGTGTGGGCACCCCTGCTTTACAGCTTGATGAACAGTCTCTTCTTCTGCAGTCTTTCATTAGATGAAGCACCAAGTAGAAGTGTAAAGTGCGTAGTTGCCTGTTTCTGTATCTGAATGTGCACATAAGCATTAGTGCATCTTGTGCACTAACAGCTAACATTAGCATTCAACCACTTCACAGCTAACATTACTCACATGATAGGTTGGGGAAGTGTTTTTAACACACAATATGTAACTTTGGCCACTAGGGGATCTCTTAATCAAAACAATAACAAAAGACCTACATTGATGACGTTGTAAAGTAGGATGGGATCATGAGAATTGATGTCTTCACCACAATCATTGATGAAAAAATCTACCTGAGGTGACTCAGGCGCAAATTATGCTCATGGATGAGAAGAAAATTGTACACTTTACGGCGATGAATAATAATGATCAATAACAATAGCCAATACAGTGGAAGGAAAAGTTGGCTAACCAGCTGGCAGTGTTTTGTCTAGATCATGAGGGTAAAACAATTAAATGGCAACCAAATGAAACGATCTCTCAGCTTGAATAAAATTGGGGATTTATCTGGGTTTCAACATCTTTGGAAACATTATGGATGATGTAAATACACAAGTCAATAAAGTATATAACATAGGTCTCGTCTTTTTTAGACATTTTGATGAAGTGTTACATGTTATTATTTGTTATTGTTATATAATATGCTTTATTTTTACATATTAATTTATTTTATTTATGTATTTAACCCTGGAAGTATCTTAGGAAGTGGTGGAATGCTAACCCAAGCTGTTGTCTAGAGCTAATGAGATATCAAATATGTTGTTTTGTCTTGAAACATGCTGCGATGTCCCTGAAAATTGCAACAATCCACTGTATTTCATTTGCTGATCAGTTGGGAAACGACCCTAACAATAATGTTTCTCACCATGAAGTCAGAGGGAAATGGTCAGCGTTTAAATATAGTGAATTGTGAGACATGCTTGCAAACATGTTGATAATGGACTGTTCGGCCAAATCCCTTGGTTATATTAAATCACAAAACGTGACATTCAGTGCTAATGAACATGAACACGAGCATATGTGTCATGATTCTGTCAGGATCTAAACCCTTGGATGAAGAGTTTTTGATTTTTGTTGGACTTTAATTCAACTTTTACCTGTGCTTCCTTGTTTTCATTCTGTGTTTAGATTTGTGTTCCTACCGTGTTTCCAGTTATATTTTGCAATTCTGTCAATGCCTTTGTGTGTTTCCCTCCAGTTTTGTTGCCTTGTTTTTTTACACTTGTTTGTCCCGTGCCACCTGTCACTAGTTTGTCATCAGTTCAGTTTGTATTTAAGTCAAGTCCTCAGTTCTGTCTTTGTCGAGTTGCTGTTTAGTAATGGTCTTAGTCAGTTTGGACTCCAGTGTCTCCTGCCTCGCTTTCTTTTCTTAAACAGTTTGAGTTTTGCCTTTGTTTCTTCCTGGGCCTGCTCCTTGTTTTGTGCTATTTGGAATAAATTCAGTCTTTATAAATTGGATCTGCCTCGCTCCTACTATTTGAGTCCACCTGCTCTCTTCACAAACCCTGACAATATGATCAAAAGATCACTTGTCATTTATCACGTCACATTACAAGGTAATCATGTACAGCACTGACACAAACACAAACAGGAGTAATATTAACATATCATTCATCCGAGTGTCTGTGATGAGATCAGACAAGTTGTCAGTGGAATCTCAACTTTCCAGAGCACTGGAAAAACTTCCCTCTGCTCTTTTCTCTTCATTGTGCCAGTGATTAGATTAGATTTGATCCATCTGAAAGTTGAAGCGCAATCAGCGGTTCACCCATGTGTGGGGAGGCACTGAAGCACAGCCCAGAACTGTGGTACGCTACATAACTTTGGGGGATTAAAACCACAGAAGAATCAGACATTCATTATTACTGCTGCTCACTACTACAAGTTTGGACAAGGCAAAAGCATGAAATAATATATCGGGGACAAACTAAAACAAGGGACACTGGAGATCCCACTTCATCGCTCCGAAGAGCAGCATTAAACTCTGTGTTTTACTAAACACCTTTAAATATGATTTTTCAACAGCAAGTAGATTGCTTATCTGATTTATAAAAAAAAAGATAAAAAGGTATTTTGTAACTCTCTGGTTATAAAGCAATGTCCCTATTGTAACCCTCTGGGAAAACCAGTTGTTACCAAAACACTTATTTATAGTATTATTTATATTTCCTCCTTACTGATAATTCCTTTTATTTAATTAACAATTCTGTTTTATTTCTTCTGTATTTAATTTATTATTATTAAGTCATTTCCTTTTTGCTCAGGAAGTGTCTACAGGTCAAAAAACTTGACAACAAATGAGCCTATTGGTTCAAGGTGAGATAACTGCATGTTATTGGGGTAAAACGGTCTAAGTCCCGCCTCCTCACTCAAGTTAGATAGGTGTGCAGTCGAGTGTGGAGACAGACCCGGCTTGATGAGAAGTGGAGAAGCTGAAATTACGGAGCGATATTACTGCTACTGGTAATCGATATAATACTGAACAAAGAGAAGTTAGAGTATGTTTGAGCCCATAAGAAGTTTATCAACTACTGAGAAGACCTGGAGAGCAGCTTAGAGCACCGGTTATTCTTTTCTTTTCCCGGTGAGTTGCACATGCTCAATTAGCCACCACACGTGGCACAGTAGTGAAATGCTATATGACTTAGCATAGCTCGTGGTGTTTTTGCCATTGAGTGTACTGTAAGATGTTTCATATTTCTTTAGTTATAGAGACAAAAGGGGACATTTGTGTGTGTAATATGAGTATGTATATTAGTTACATTGAGTACAGAGCTAAGGATTATGTAGCTGAATTTCAGCTTTGAGATTAGCTTTCTGTTCATCATTGTGCTGCTTGCATTCACAAATGCAAGGTGTCAGTGTTGTGACAAGAAAAATATTCACATTGCTTTACTTACGATATTCACATATAGTGAGTATTTGATGATAAGCTGTAGGTTGTTTGCATAATAATCTAACATTCATATGGTTTCACTGCCATTAAAATTGTAATTTAATAAGTATTGCTTATACTTTAATATTAAGAGTTAAATGTTATGATACAACAGTAATCCTTTATTCATGGGTTAAGTACTGAATTGTATTATATGTTGACATTGATAAAATTGAACTGTACAGTTAAGAGAATACGAATATTTGCATATGTTGCTATATAAGCCGTGTTATGTTACACAGGCTGGGTTTTCTGGATACCCTTGAACTTTGAGTTGGATTGGAATCTCTTCCTGACGAGGAAGATGGCGAGCCACCCGTGTTGAGCACCTGGATTGAGGAGCGCTTCCAGCATTCATCTACCTTGCTGTCAGTGTGGTAGGACTGTGGGGAAGGACCTCAAAGGACAGTTGAATCTAGCAGAACATCCTATTTTTTGAGGATCACTTTTATTTTCTGGGTGCACCCATTACAAAAGACATTTCTAATTTTTCTAAACTGAATGCCGGCAATGTTGTAATTATTTTGTGTGTAAATACAATTGTTTTCATTTAAACTTAACTCTGTGTTCTGGTTTCTCATTGTGGTGTCTGATTCCTGTTAATTACTCCTCCCTACGAATCTGGGTTATACTGGTCCAGTGTGCACCTACCCTCCATGTGGGTTACACTATCACAACCACTAGCCACAGAAGGCCCATCTGGAGTTTTCCACATGTTTAAAGAAAGCCTAGTTTATGACTTTCACTGCCCAGCGTTCTCACTGTCAGGTTTTAACACAAAAACACACCTGGATACTACAAAGCTTGTTTAGAATTGCAGCTCTGTCCTGCTCCTCATTATATTAGAGGATGTGTACCCTAAACGGTGGCCAAACCAGCCAACGTTAGACGGGCCTTCTGTGGCCAGTGGTTATGATTAGGTAATCAGTGTTCAAGGATGGGTTTAGCGGAAATATTCAGATTATTGTATCTTTTTTTGCAGCATATTAAAGAACATTACTTAATAACCAGAGTTACAAAATACTATTAAAAAAAAATCTGATAAGCAATCTACTTGCTGATGAAAAATAATATTTAAGATGTTTTGAATGATGAAGTGGGTTCACCAGTGTCCCTGGTTTTCAGTTGGTCTCCTATAAATTGTTTTGTGATTTTGCTTTGTCCAAAGTTGTGATAATGAATGTCTGATTGTTCTGTGGTTTTAATCCCCCAAAATTATGTAGCGTACCACAGTTCTGGGCTATACTTCAGTGCCTCCCCATTACATTACTGAAACCCATTGGCCTGCCCTCCCCCTTGAAAGCATTTATATAAATTGAATTAAAATAATAAGTAAAAAAATAATAATAATCTAAACGTTAGATCCCATTTTACTTATTTTTTTGTAATGGTAGGATTAACTCACTCTACATGCCAGTACCCTAACAAGTAGGTTTCTTTAATTTTACATCCGACTTTCATCTATGCAGCTTCAGCCCTCATTGTGTGGCAATCAAGTTAATTGAAGACCACATTTTTGTGTCAGCTGGAATAATGGAAATGGGTCATATTTTTTAACTCTCTGGGACTTTCTGAGATTAAACTGGCTAATAAATCACATCCGACAAAAATCTGAAAGTGTTTTTCAACATCGACACTTGAAGTAGAAATGAGAAGATTCTTCAGTCTACATCTCTCTGACATCATGGATCACTAATTTCAAATTATTACCAAATTAAAAAAGTACCAGTAATTCCAACACCTATAGAGTTGCTTAATTTTCCAGACTAGAAAAGAAAGCTTGACGGACAGAGCTGTAAAGGGGTATTAATGGTCGGCGCCAGGATTTTTTCTCTAATTGTGCTACAGGGGAGCTGGACCAAGATTTGGAGGGGCTAAGAAGATAATAATTTTCAGAGTTAATCTAAAAGGAAGTTCTCGTTTTCCCTATAAAAGCACAAATGTCACACAGAATATACAGATATCGTTTTTTAATTCAATCTGGGCAAACAACATTAGATAAAGAAGTGATCACAAGGAAATTACAAAAATATCTTTCAGCACTGGACAGCATCCACGCCAAATTATGTGCATAACAAGACAATTAATTGTAATAAAGTTTCAGGGGGAAAAAGGCTATCAAGTACAGCCACAATGACAACTGTGTACGCACGCTTTTAACATACCAGTACATGTCAATGAAAAATTCCACAGTGCAGCCACAAGGAGATTAAAAAATAAAAATATAGCCTAATAAATAAATGCCTGCGGGGGGCTTGTCTGTATCTGCATAGATTATTGACATGGCTATACCCACGCTTGACCGGGTGTAGCGCCGCAGTGCCGTAATTCCTTGCTGAAACTGTGAGGGCCTTTTTAAGAATCTACTTTGTTCTCTGAAAACTGACAATCCTCTTTCTCAACATCTCTTTTTCAATCTCTCTTGCCTCTGCCAAAGTGTCCCTCTAAACTCTCAGCAGTAGAGATGTGTGTCTCTGTCATTCTTTTCAATGTCTCATCCGCTTCTCAACCTCTTGTATCCATAGGGCAAACAAAGATCGTTCCTTACTTTTTGATAGTTTCCTTCTGTCAACTCTATGTCTTTCTCCACTTTATGTGGTCCTCCCTGCAGAATCTTGACATGTTCTGTTCTTCCTTTCACATCTGGGGCTGACAACAGTAAACACAGAAAAAACCTACAATGAGGTGCCATGTTTAAGAAGTTTATTTTTATATACTGTATATGTAGAAAAATACTTAAGTTTTATGAGGAAATGATGCACCATGACTTACACAATAGATCAGCTTTAGAGATGCCTGTCAGGTGATCGACACTTAGCTGAGTGTGATATAATGTGGCAGCAATAGGAAGCACTCAGCTCTTACACAGTCAGATAATGATAATGCAGAAAAAATGATAAAACCAAAAGGATGCTCATGGTGATGGATGATCAAGCCAGGGCATTTTTCAAATCTGTCTAAATCTTAATTTATGCCGTGTCCGAGCCACTACTGGCCAGGGATTATCTCCCTGAACTCCGAAACTGCTGCTAACATAGATGCTGAGCTGTCCCTTCTTTTCATGTATTTAAAATCAACTACTCTGCAATCCATCGCTGCAGTAAATTCTTCTTAAGGAAATACATTTTTTGAGCGCTATGCATGTTCCCTTTTTTTTTGCAGAGAATTAGATAATAAGATTGATACCAGTTTCATTTCTGTGCATTAAAGAATGAAGTAAGAGCGAGGAGTCAGGCTTAGGATACAGTACAAAATAAACATACTCTATTGCTAGCAATGTTTGTCAACTAATATGTCAGGTCTGGTTTGTTTAATTCATACATAAATTGTCATTTTTTTTCTGGCTACTGGCTATTTCTTGATAATCAGCAGTGATCATTCGATCTTGAGATTAAGCAAGTTATTTTCCTCTGCTTCCAGGACATCAGGAAATGTCAACAAAATCAAATAACCTTCATACTTACAAATGTCAAACAATTTCTTTTAAAAAAGTTCCAGAGGTGACTCATATATTCTGTGGATGTATAATTGTAATGTTTATGGTCTTAACTGTTGTATTGTAATGTTGACTCGTAATGTTTGTGCTGACATAGTAGAAACTCAGGTCAGAGGAAATATCCTTTGTATCCCTCTGTGACAATATTGAAACCTATACATTATTCAGAATTTCTTACTAGTGTTTGTATGTGTGTGTGTGTTTGCTCTTTTAAAAAGTGCAATGTTTGGAGATTTAGCGAGAGCAATTACAGAACTGAGTTATGTGCTAATGTAAAAAGCTAACATTGTAATACTCTTGTTAGCATAGTACATTTCCAATTAAGCCAAATGCTTAATCCAGTGAGTGTAATAAAGGCTTCTTATTAATGTAATGTGGTGTAACAAAGGTTGTCTCTTAACAGCCAGTGGAGCAGCACTGGGCTCTGTTGCCCTAAGACTTATTAGACAGGAGACGGAAATGAGATAGGAGCTGCTATTTTAGATTGTCAGGGAAAAGGAAATAACATGTCTAAAGTTCAGATGTGTTTATTGTTGTTCTACACGCAGGTCTTTGCCTTTAATTTGATGTCTCCACAGCCTGGTTCTGTGTAACCCTGCATGCTGACTCATCTCAGACCTGATTGTCAATGGATACACTTTTTCGATCGCCAGACAGAACAACGAACTTGCAAAACCCCTTATTTACATTAAATTACAACAATTTTTGACATTCACTGTAAACATCTTGACTGAGGCTCCACAGAATTTACACAGAGGTAGTGTAGTTCACTTCACCCACACCTCGGCACTATTATTATTATTATTCTCATAATAATATGACTTTAGTCTTGTGATATTATGACATTGTCCTTGCAATGTCAATTTTCTTTACAAACTACAAA
Organism: Limanda limanda; assembly: GCF_963576545.1. Taxonomy (NCBI): domain Eukaryota; kingdom Metazoa; phylum Chordata; class Actinopteri; order Pleuronectiformes; family Pleuronectidae; genus Limanda; species Limanda limanda. The sequence goes on along the minus strand of NC_083645.1, from coordinate 5,981,997 downwards.
CTATGTGTAAAGTTTGAAAGCCATGGAGGCTCTAACTTAATATGCTATCGAGTTGCGTCATGTGAAATGTATGGTCCAGTTTATTCAGAGTTTTGAGTTCTCCTGCTTCAACTTCAATTCCTTTAGGTTTGGCACAAATATGATTATTACATTATTGCATGTCATTTAGCTGAAGCTTTTATCTAAAGCAACTGACAATTAGTGCATTCAACATATGAGGGTCCATCTTTTTTTTTGGGGGGGGGGTTCAGCATCTTGCCAAGGACGCTCTGGTATTGGCTGGGATTTGAGCTGCTTACCTTCTGTTTGGAGGACAACTGCTCTTCCCCATCAGTCACAGCTGCATAACAGTAAGGTGTTACTAAGAATCGGTCTAACATGACTAAATAGTTTAAGGTTTAAAGAACAACTGACACATGATTGGTCTTACTTGTGTAATTGTGTAAAAGCAGAAATAATGATGACTGGGAATAACATTTCACTTGTCTCTTTCATTCCTCAGAAAACGAGCAGGGCTGCTGATGTTAAGCGTAACCTTGTGTGACTAGCAGAGGTGTTTCTGCCTGCTGACACATAAACCTGTGAAATACCAGCACAAAACCATGGACTGGGCCTGTTTTGATTTGGTTCGTCTCCATGGCAGGCAAGCAAACTACTGCGAGGGCTGTTTGCCATTCACAGCATGCCAACAAACACACACACTCACACACACTCTGACCATCAAATGCCTCCTCACTGCCTGGAGCATTTGGATGCATCCAGCTGAATCATCTTGGACCTGAAAGAAGCATTGATGTTCACAGGAGTAAATGATTGGATTGTCTGCGTGTAGCTTGGCGCCAAAATCTCACTCTACAACAACCGGCTGGGGTGGATGGGTGCACAGCTCCATCAAAATCTTCTCTGATGTCATCGCCAGCAGCAGCTTCTCTGTCTTGACTGTGAGCAGCTGAGAAAAATCTGATTAATGGAGTCTCCACAGATCTTTGGAGAGCGCTTGGAGGATCAGGGGGATACAGATGTATAACTGGTCAATGCAGAATTTCTCCCTGCAGAAAATATTTCAGGAGAGGGTGGACAAAAAATGGCAAGAAGAGACTGCTCCTATAAATTCTCATTATTTGGAAGAAAGGATGAAAAAGAAGATCTCAAATGAACAATTTACATATCAGTGGTAAATGGTTCAAACAATTCACTGACAAAACCTTCTTACAAAACACACTCTGAAAATGAAATGGCAGATTATCAAATTCACACCACATGATTTTCCGCTCAGCAAAAGTTTTTAGAATTCACTGACAGCCAAATCAGCATCCCATCAGCAGTCACAAAATGATACGTGTGAACCTTTGAAAGGGTCACAGATGTGTCCCAGTCTCTGATTTGATTCCTAGCAGGCTAAACCTCATGATGAATCTGTGACAACTATAGTCAATTAGAGTGCAGGACCAAGTGAACGTACTTGTAAAGGTCAGGTAACCCCTGAGTATTGCTTATTGCGTTTATGAGATGTAAAATAGAAATGTATTTTGTATTAGGTTAAGTTTGAGTATGAGCCACACAAAGTAAAAAATATAAGTGTTTAACTATCAACTGTTTTTTCCCCTAACTTATCAAAAGTTACTACCTTGTTAAGAAAATATCATGAGCCGTTATTCCCCTACAACTGGGATGTCCATTAAAGCGTTTCACCCCCCCCCCCCCCCCCCCAGCTTGATGTCATTGTGTGAGCAGGATCAAAACAAGAGCAAGAACACCTTGTCTCTTCTCGCTTGTGTTTTCTTGACCAAAACATTTTTTGAAGAACCGACATAATAGAGGGGGGGACTGAAAGTGAAGTGTGTGACCCCTGTAGCTGGTCAGTCATGTAGTATGAACTTTCTATGACAATGATCACAACACTGTGAGTCCTGTAGAGTGAACTGCACAATGATCTGGCAACTTTGAAAGTTGTATAGTGTGAACTTGACTTACAACAAGCCTGCTGCGGCCAGTAGTTCCTCCCTGTTAGGACGCTGATTGGGCTGCACGACTGTAGTTCAGCCGCAAGTGAGTGACTTGGATCCTGCCAAGATGGATTGCTTCTTGCATCTGTAGGCCCCCTGTCCCCAAAATATTGTCTCAAACTATAAAAACAAAGTTGTCATTGTGCCCTAAACCCTAAACTATATAAACCTCACTCAAAGCTTGCAAAAAACAAGTGCAATTATTTCTCCATTCAAGTTCTTATACTTGGCTGGACATCTAAAAAACTGGCTAGCCAATTCATGGATGGAGCCAAACCAAACCAACTGACATATCAATTAATAAAGCAAAAAGCGAGAAATTACTTCAGGCAACTGAAAGTCCACATGGATGCTTAAACAAACCATTTGATAATTAGAGCACAGATGGTGTGTAACTGAACTTCAAGTCCATCACAAAAAGCCAGGGAGGATTGATTTATACTCTGAGATACAAATTCAGTCTGCATCCAGGTCTACTGGAGTTTACTTTGGCAAGTCATGGGGAAAATCTTGTTTTCAGACTTGTTTTCCCCAAACAAAATACCATTGGAAAAGCTCAGCAAATCACATTCTGTACCACAACACACTTTTATTGACAAAGAATGTGTTATTTGATGCACGTCAAAACAACCAGTCCTATTATTTTCTATGTAAACCCCCACACTGCCAGGGAGGCGCCTCTGTCCTATTTTCCAGCTTTGATGGCCGTCAACACTCCAGGAAAGCAGTGTTTTATTCAGACTTGTACTCTGAGTTGGCACAGCCCAGCTACTGTACCTAGATTCTTCCCCTCCCAGTTGATAGCATGTATTTTTCTTTGGGTTTGTAGATGTCACTACAGTCATGGAGAAACTTATTGTGAAGGTAGAAAAACAACCAGCCCTATATGAGCTGCATGCTTGGCAGCATAAATATATTTTTAAAGCAGACTTCTCCTGCTGAGCCTTAGATGGACAGATCAACACATTTGACATTTTAGATAATCGGCTCCAACAGAAACTAGCCAGAGAGAGAGAGAGAGCGAGCTGACTGGAAAGCATCATCAACCGGATGCTGCTTACTCGTAGAGATCCGACTAAAAATGACAATACATTTCCAATTCATCTACAGCATGACGTTGGTCCTACTCCATGTGTGTTTTACTTCTAAAGTCAGGTTCAATCACGCAAGTGTTCCACACTCCATTCCCGAAGATGGCGGTGCACCTAAAAGTAAATTTGCAAACCGCTATAAAAAGCAGAAGAGGAAGAAGAAGAAGACAATTATCGTGACTTATTCTGGCCAAATCGTCCAGTGTGTTTGTTCTGAAGATATTGATTGAATCTGTTATGGCTGTGGTCTCCCACATTTTTTAAATTGGTCAAGAGTTGAAAATCGTCGAGGACGAAGCAGCCCTTTGCAGACATCTTTTCAGGACCACAGGACACACAGACACTCAGGGTGTGGGGGAACATTTATTGAATTAAATTTGGCAACATCACAGTACACATCGACATACCTCCCCACGTGCACCCTGCCCAGGCTTTCACTTTGCACGACCAGTCTTCAGCCAGAGAGACATACACCACTGAAGCAGAGATGATAGCGAGCGAGCAAGTCATGGAAGAGTTGTCTCCGGTGCAGCAGCCGTGGTTTGTTTAGCTAAACGGCCCTAAACAGTTTCCCATTCAATCTCTTTTGGTAGTGCTAAACAACTATGGATGTAATGCCCTTCCCAGGCACTGAATATGTTGGCGCTGTATCCGCTTCATCTCTATCTCTCTTCCTCCACTTTTCCTTTAACTTCAGTCACTGAAGAACAACAAACTACAGCAGATGTCGATCTACAACTATTTTACACACGTGAGTTGTTTTATTCAACAAAGGTAAAAGAACTGTTTGACCACAGACCAGATAAATGATGGGCAGATAGGTGTGTGTCAGTGTCTTATTTTTTTCTTATAACTTTAAGTTGAATGATTTCAATCTCTGTGCTTTTCTGATACTGTATCTGTATCTTATATTACTGGCATATTATTATACCAGCATATTGTCATTGTTTCACACTTGAGTTTTACAACATTTTTATTCATGTATGATTTTTGATGATATATAGGATATATTTCTTGGCTTTGACTAATTAACTCTAAAAAATATTATTAAATCAATCCATGTGAACGTGAACAAAAAAAGTGTTTTGCTTTTTTTTGGCCTCAGTCCCCTCTACTGTCCCCAGCAAAGTGGGAGGACAGAGGCTGTTTAACATGTTTTATTTTCTCCGTAACACACATATGTCTTTTTAAGCATGTAAAGGGAATAGCAATTAAAAAGGGAAAGTAAATAGTATATTGGTCCTAGTTGAACCACTGATCTTTTCAGGTATCCACATCCTGATATCTCCTCTGTCCCTCAAACACCTGAGCCACCACACAGTAAGATCTTTCCCAAGTCTTATCTTAATTATAACTGGTCCCCAAAAGTATTATTTATTGTACAGTCTATAATAAGGAGAATAAATGCTATTATACTCAGACCAGCCTCTCTACACCTGAGCCACGAGACAGTTAGATGTTTTCATAAGTTCTCCGAAGATGTTAATCTTCCCCCAATGTGTTTTCATCTATAATACAACGACTACATGTCACCAATTATGGTTTTGTCCTTTCAGCCTTACTCCCACAGCTAAGCCTTCTGCTCTTGTGCCCCCACCGGCTCCGACACCAGATCAGGATATAAAAAGTTGGACCTGTTATTTTCATCAGAAAGTGTGGATAAGGACCGAGAATTATTAAATAGTATTGTACTGATATTACACACTATACTTCCTGATGTGAAGATATTTCAGAGTGAAATGATGTTGAGTAGCCTGCCTGTCATTTGAAACGAATTAAACAGTTCAGAACTGTTGACAGTGAAAGTAGAATACAGCACCAAGATAGTGGACAAAACATATTGCAATCTGATTGGCTTTCAGTGAATTACAACTATACGTGGCTGGCCCCCGCGCAGTAGTCAATCATAACAGTCCATTTGTTTTGGGGGTGTAGTGTTGACGAGAGGGTTAATGGGAGGGGGTGGGATATATCGCAGAATGAAGTATTTTTTCAAAATGGAGCCTTTTTTTCCCAGGACTATCAGCCCTATAGCTATAAAATCCACAATGATATATAACAATATAGTTTTGTGATAGAACTTTTACTTCAGTGATTCTGCTTCACAAACAGTTGATAGACTGCAATACAATTTTAAGTTTAGAGGCTTGCCATAAGATGCATGCATGGATTTCAGAGTGTTGGGGTGCTTGTATAGTGTTGCTCAGAGATTGTATGCATGGCTCAGTCTGATGTGTATGAAGCTGGGTTGGAATCAAAGCAGTATATTACCAAGGGCCAGTCGACCAATAAAATTCGAAGACATTATTGTACCCAAGCTCCGTCTATACCATCCCGATATATGCCTGAAATTCCTGGTAGACATGAGAACATGCTATGTGCTGTATCTAGTGTAGACGTGTAATCAATAAATAAAATGAACTCTCTATAAGTCCACATCTTTCTTTCCCAGTGCACCCCTGATTATACCCACTTCAATAAACCTGACACACTGAATCAATCCAATAGTTGTGTCAACTGACAGATATTGCTATCCCATAGCAATACTGCCAAGAGGCCAATAATATGTATACTTCTTTGCCCACTTTACATTCATGGTTGAGGCAATATCATCCAACTCCCCCTTTCGTTAGCTCAGTAAAAACACCTGACTTTACTACGAAGCACCATCTTGTGTTTTAGTACATCAGTGACTTTCTTTTTTCCCTACCGTATGGCTCTACTCTTTTCTCACAGGGTAAGAAAAGGAACAATTCTCCACTGATCTCACTTCAGACACGTCAGTTCACTGGGATGTCAGAATTCAGCCAAACAATTCTGTAAAGGTATTCAGGGATTGTGTTTTTTCTCAAGGACACCACAGCAGCACAAGAGTATTGAACTGAAATCCTTTAGTATTTGTTTCGAATTTGTTTTAAATTATCTTCCTTTGATTTTCTGTCTGCCTTTTGTTGTCTGGTGAGCAGCTTGGTGAGCAGACTGTCTGTTATAAATAGACTTGCCTAGATTTGACTTGAAAGATGGACTGTTTAAATACACAGTGGAGCTTCTGTCTGCAGAGCCTTGCTGATCAATCGGACCTGGGGCCTATGTTCAGCATGGAAACATTATGCTCATTATGAAGGATTAGCATAGGTCACAACAGAGGAAGTACAGTATAAGGAAAGGTGGATAGAGGAACAGAAACATAATGGAGAACGATAGAGCAAGTCTCAAAGGAAAATGTGTTTGAGAGATAAGATGTTCTCAAACAATATCGAGCTAAAGCAAACATCATAGACTATAATTAGGTATTTACTGCCCAAACCTACCAGGACAACTTTTTAAACGACTTTCATCCAACGTGTCTGGAGCTTTAAAATGTCCCCACTAGCTTGGATGACGATGGTGGAAAGCACTTCTCTGATTCTCTTGTGGGTCCAAAAATGGTTTGGAAACAGTGGTCACACACATGGTCACGACTCCTCTTTGTTTTCATGCTCATTAAAACATTCAGTTCCCACTAATGCCAAGTGGATAAAAGCAAGGTCACTGAGGAGGCGTCTGCAGCCATCAGGAGGATTGCCCTCCAAAGTGTTCAACCAGCTGAGACCATCTTAATAAATGCTTAGCCTCCCGTTTAGGGCAAGTCCCCTCTCCAAGAGCCACACAGGGTTTTAAGTCATGCTCATGGAAAGGCTCTAGGGATGGTGATGGCCTTAGGGAAGGACACGCTCTCAAGTGGTCAGTTCATCCATCACTCTGGACCAGTCCTGTCACAGATATCTCAACAATGATTAAGTGGATTGTCATGAAGTTTAATACAGACGTTTAAGCCCCCCAGAGGATTATAACTACTTTGTAAATGTTTACAAAATAACACTGAAATTAAATTGCATGTACCTGCTAAATAAACTAAACATTTTGTATTGTTATTGTAAGCATTTTAAAATGTTAACATTTAACACAGAGTTGTTTCCTGCACAAAAATCCCAAAACAAACAGCAATAACTCTATTCTCGTATTTATTATTACAAGACCATGACAGTGTTTTTCCTGATCCAGCCAAATTAATAAAATACATATTAACTTTACTTTATAGTTAATTATTGTGTAATGCTGGTCTGTTGTGCATGTGCTTGAATACAATTTGAAAGTATAGCTTGTGTAAAAGGCTATTATTGTTGTCATCTCAGTTGATCTTCTTCGAGTATTATATTTCTTCTTCATCAACTACACCGATTCTTTCCAATAAGTCCAAAAACAGTGTGTTCAAACTGTGAGCTACACATCCTCTCATCTCCTACACAGGTGGGTGACCAAAGCTGACCTTCTGCACCTTCACACTGAAATGAAGCTGCATCCATCCTGACTTTTTCCATCTGAAGAAGAAGTAAGCACTGAGCCAGAGCAGAAGCAGATTTATTTCAGCCAAATGATTGCAGGTGCAAAAGGCACTCAGAAAAAAAGACTCCCACGCCTTTCCACCAGAGTTACCCTGTAACCACTGAGGCGAGTAATGCTGAAATCATTTAGGGATTTCTTTAGAGTGCAAACGCAAGGCACAGAAAGCACTGATCTGGGTTCATATCTGATGCAGAGTAAAGAATTCTGAGCTTCCTTGTTAAATAAGCAGTGTGATACAGTGTCAGTATTTCATTTGTTGCGCTAAACATAAAGAAAGACAAAACACACACATACAAAAATTTTACAAATTTAATATATTTCAGGACTAAGCTCGCTCCTTGTGTTTATTTCCACTAAAACTTCCTGATTTCTGCCTGATAGCAGCATTAACATCTAAAAAAACTTCTTGGGTAGTTTTCCTAAAGCTACATAGTTATGCAAAGATACTGTATAGGAATAATTGGAGTATTCTGCTTTGCTTAGAATCCATTTTAGCCCTGGGACTCTAAAGTAAGCAAATAAATGCAGTTAGGAACGACGAGTGAACTCAAAGAACTTTTGAAAAAAGTGCTGCATCTGTCTTATAACTGTGCTTAAAGTCTGACACACACACACACACATACACACAAATAACAGATGCCCATAAGAACAGCTGCGTATGACCAATCATATTTATCGTCATGTGTAGTTGCACAACAGGGATGGTCTCAGCTGATTTCTTAAACATCATCAAGCACTTAATGCAATGAGTTCATTACGCTGTGCACTCAAGCAAACACTGTCCAAGTTGTGTGAATCGTGTGAAACAGAGAGTGGAGAGACTTCTGCGTGGACGTAACGGCTGTGAGTGTGTGGGCAGACGTTTCTGTGGGCATACGAACATGCTTGCTTATATGACGTGCTGCAGTCATACAGAAACTAAAGGGAGACAAATAATGTGACTTTTAATTTACAAAACGATGTTAACGTGAGTGTGTTGGCTTGTGTGCATGAGTGCTCCTGTTATTGTTATAAATGGGTAGCAGGGGGGTCATTAAGCTGTGGGAAACATCTGCGCTGCTGCTCTTTTATTTTTTATTTTCTTACTTAAAGTCCAATTATAATAATCTCTGTAGACATGCACACACACACACCCACACACAACAGAACGCGTTGCCGCTCCAATTAAAGCTATAAGACGGCAACTATGGAAGAAGTTGTGAATTTGGCCTTTGCCCTTGTCATCCATTTCCTGGGTCAAATCAGTATCTTAATACATCTGTGACATTAGCTGAGACATTTCACGGAAAAAATCGAAACATCTCTCTACTCAGTTGTGTGTGAATACCCTGGCATCTGTCCACTTTCAAAGAACACAATGACCAAATGATGCCCAGTTTCTCCTGCATTGTTTGTATTTGCTGCACGACCAAGACCTGGATCTTCACGAGCGAAGCCAGTTTTATGAGCCAATATGTACAGAGAGAATGATGGTACACTCTTCAGATTTTGTGGCAACATGTACAAACTGTGTTAGTAAAGAATAAAACGCAGACCATGATATGAATCATACAGAAACAACACTATCACTTATCTCTATAAATTCCTGGTTTTTACTTCCGCAGAAATTTTAGAAAGAGCTACATCAGCAGTGAATGAGTTGCTGTTTCATGTGTTTACAGGCAACCAAACAAAATTACATTTTAAATTAAGTAGTCGGTCAAAAATGTAACCTGATCTCATGTTACACATCTGGATGGTTTCCCAGTTGAACACATTAATCCTTATAAATAAATGTAAATCCTCAGTAACCCCTATTACAAATGATCAGGCTCAATCAGTTATTACTTTATTAATTAATTAATTATCTATCATTTAGTTTAGCTGTTTTTATAGTGGAGATACTGTATGCAACTGCTTGATTTTAGATGTGTTTCAGAAATTAATGGCGTATAAAACAAAGCAAATCAAGAATGAGTTTAATTTCTAACTCATATAAAGGATATCAGCCCCTGAGGAATGTTGACACCATTAATTATTATTGAACAGCTATTCATGTGGAAAGCATGAAACAATGGTGTATTAAAGTTTAGGTCAGGTCAAATAGGAGTACCAAAGGGAGTGTACTTTAATTTGAGCCCACAGAGGCAGGAGTGAATAATGATATAAAAATGAATGAGCAGACTGAGGCAATTCAGTCTGCTCCCTGGGACCAGCTCAATTTTATTGTTCGATTCTTCTTTTTGATTCACATTAAAACTTGCATGATGTGGAACTCCAATAACTTATGTGTGTGTGTGTATTTGTGACTCTGAATACGTGTGGAGGGGGGTCTCTGCTCAAATGACCCAATCGACTGCATGAAAAAGTGGATGTTAACTCAGGGCCCTGCAAAGTACAGCCAATGCAGAAGTGCATGAAACCTGTTTGACATGGTGAGGGCGACGACAGCGATTGCAAAAAAAGTCAGTTATAGTAAGTTATGCAGTGTGCGTGTATGCTTGTGTTGAGGTGACTTAAGCCAAATTCATGCTTCTGCGTCGAAGCTGCCGTAGCCCATGAGTAGACGTGCTCCCTATGCAGAGCCCTACGCGTACCCTGACCTGCACCTCCCCAAAAATGTAACTACGTGTCGAGGAGGCGCAGACCGCAAGAGCTGTTATTGGTTGATTGTTCTGATGCCAGAAAATGTGTAAATAAGTGGACCAGAAATTTTTTAAATTGTGGTGCAATTTATAGCCAAATTGGCGATAAATCACAAATTTCATTGGGATGTGCATAGTATGATGACAGCAGTTTGCTTGTGTAGGTGGGCATGCAGTGTAAGTCTCAATCAGACTCACTGCCTCTCCCTCCTCCAAATAGAGTTACTTCTAGTTTAAAAAAACGATGCCACAGGAGCAAAAAGTTAAACTTTGAAATGCTAGTCCACAAACCAAAGGGTGTCATCACTTTCCTAAATGATCTGGGTTCCTGATTTTCTCCCAGATGGTCTTGGATCAACTCCTGATATTGGATCCCTTTGTTGAATACATTTTATAATTTACAGACAATAGCTTCAGGAGGGACCCAGGTTTTTCAGAAAAAATGTCACCTTGTCCGACAACAGTTAGATCCACTTTTCAAAACATATACTAGTGTTTCATATACACATTATTTGGGCCACTGATGGAACCATCTTTAGCATCATATCTTCTTATCACCTGTTAAGTTGACCAATGGGCCATACTCCCCAAAAAAATAGTGTAGTCCCCTGAGTGTAAGAGAAAAATCCTTGTAATTGGGAAGTTGCCAGTTCAAATTCCCAAACATGCTTAGAAAAACAGGCTGGAAAACCCGAATGATTAATGCCCTCAGCTATCACCAGGTAAGGTCAAACGTCTCTTGGGCCGTTACTTGCTTGAAAGTTCTGTATTTGGTTGTAAAAGCTGATAAATAGTAAGTCTTGTATTGGTTGTGTTGGAATAGAGACATTTGTACTTTACTGATCACGACAGATAAGCACACAACATCATCATCATCACTCAAATACTCTGGATATGTGTACAACTATCTTGCACTTTTGATAGAAGAGTTTGCACAGTAGTGATCGTGGAGTCACGCGGTGGTTTCAAGATCACAGCAATACACAGGCTCAACAAAACTTAAGTCTGTCTCAGCTGTCAATCATAATGTTTCACCCTATTCTAATATAATTATATAGCACTTTAAAATTTGTGATTTGTGAATATGGGCTATTCAAATAAAATTTGATTGATTGATTGATTGAAAATCAATCATACCAGTAAGTTTGGTTTTAACCAAGAGCTGGTTAGCCTAGCTCAGCATAAGTGTAACAGCTGAGCTCTGACCAAAGTTAAAAACACACCTACCACTTCCTCTAAAGTTGCGGGGTAAACGGTATACTATGCTTTGGTTGTTAAATCTATTCAAAAACTAATATGTGAAAATAATTTGTGTGTTTTACACTGGGTTACATCCTTAACTATTGATGCCTTTCACTCATCTGCTCATCGTAGCTTAAACAAGAAAAACAACGTCTCATGAGTCATCCTTTTAATATTTATCCATCCATGCATGCACCCCCTCCGCCTGTCTCCTTGTCTCTCCGTCCATCTCCCTCTCCTTCACACCTCTCTGAGCCTCTCGCTGCTTTCTCCCAAAATCCAATTAGTCAGAGCTGACTCCATACTCTGCAGGACTGCTGAGAAGAGAGACGCATGGAGGGAGGGAGAAACTGCAGACAGAGACCCTTAACCAGAATTTTTTCAACCTTAGCTTGTCTCCTGTGGTTTGACCACGAAGAACAAGAGGAGGGGAAACAAGGGGGTGAAAACAAGGGAGTGAGGAGGACAGGTTACTGGCAATATCCCTCAGCAGAAATCCCCTGACTTTAATTCTCTGCCTGCTTTTGTCTGGGAAGATATGATACTAGAGATAGGTCATGCAAAATTAAAATTTTGAAACAGTATAGAAAATAATATTTTGAGATTTTTAATATCGAGCACATCAATAAGTGAAATCTATGGCCTGGTCTGTTGATCAGCAGTAACCGAACCATCCAAAGATATGACTTGCAATGGGAAGGTTTAAGTTATTTATGTGATACAGGCTTGTAATCCTCAAAACCTTTCAAAACCACAACATTTGCACACACTGGAGCCTTATTACAGAACCTGGATTTATACATTTATAGCCTAGTGCACCTCTAGGAAAACCCTCAGCCCCTTCATAATGCAAATAAAACTCTGTTGGCCTTCCCTGATAACAGCAATAACAAATAACAATTTAAATTAAACGTTTTGTAATTCTGTTTCATGTTATAACCTACAGGGACTATTATTATTGCATTGTTATTTGAAAGGTGGACTTAACTATATATCTTAGATAAGTACTGAGGACATTTACATATTGTGCCACATGAAACAGACATAAATATAACATAAGGAAAAAAGAAAAAGCCTTAATGTTTTCATAAATACTTTTCAATACTCACGACAACTACATTTTATATGTGAAGGGATTAGTGGAAATGTGTAATGGAGCTGCTCCAATGTGTAAACTATTAAGCTTAAATTGTATTTAAATCTATTTAAACATAATCTATTTAAACCTAACCCCTAACCCTCCAACTAAAAAGCACAACCTTATATGATTTTAACATAAACACCAATGTGTCCAAAAGGCTAAAAAACACTTATACACCTCTCTGGGCTTAATATGAGTAAACATTTGACTCTAGATATTCTGACTGTACATTTACATGTAGTCTTTTTCATTTTGGGCCCACCTCCTTTCATGAGTCGGATAAATAAGGAAGCATGAATAGGGATGCATAGAAGGAACGCATCCTACCCCGGGGTCTCGATACTAATTGATGGGATCTAGAGAATGTTGAGGATCTGAATGAGACACTGGATATGGGGACTGGAGGTGACTGGGGAGGAAGAAGGTCCCAGCTAATCACATTGATGACAACTGACAGAGAGAGAGAAGAACAGATTCTAATTTTGGCAGCCATCACATAATTGTCGATTACAATCATGGCAAAATCTGATTGGATTACCATAAATACCCAACAGTCTGCTGATAAGAAGAGGCTTCATTCTCATTTCTGTTTATCTTCAAAACAACACGATATCATACAAAGACCATGAGATAAGGGAGTTATTCATTGCTGATTTTAGTCCAGGAATGATGCCACTCATACCGATTACACAAGCAAAACTTATCAAACCTCAAGGTCATCTACGATTTGTGATAGCACTGCAAGGTCACTGGAAACATGTCAGAAATCAGCTGTCCAGTAATTGGTTGATCTGCTCAGCATTCTTGAAAAAAATTCCACTTCTTGCCACCCGACCTCTCCATCCTGGTCAAGACAGTGCATCAGCACTTCTACATCCTGCAGAGTCTAAGAAAAGGTCAACCTGTCTTATAGGATCCTCGTCAACCTGCACCACTGAGAGCATCCTAACTACTTGTATCACAGTGTGGTTCAGGAACTGCTCCATAGTTTCACGCTTCCTGAACGCATCCTGTGACAGAGACAGAGCACTGAGGCTGCTGCTAATGTGCTGCTTCAACTACACAACTTGTGTATGTATATCTGAAAATATGTGAATCTCATTTTGAGGTCGAGTTGCTTATACGAGTCCTTCATTCAGTGCTTGTCATCCTCAGCTCTAACCAATGGTTTGATGATTGAATTAGACCTGTCAGTCTTTCTCTCTGTGAAGGTAACATTGTGTTTCACTTAAGATGTTTGATGTATTAAATGTAACAATGGCTGGACATTAATTCTGATGTGCATTAAACAATGTACAACGCGATATAGTTTCAGTGAAGGCCACCTTCATGTATTTCCCGGTTATTTATAAGTTATTTAATCACATTGGCTTAATGAGGTGCTGCACACCTGAGTGAGGAGCGGTTTATAGGAGATATATCCATAATACAAATCAATTTGAACAACAGGAGATAATGGCGACAGCCTAAGATGAAAGAAACCTGCCGGCTTTACCCACAATTTTAAAACAGACTCATGAGAATGAGAAAACTGAAACCTGGGAACAGAGAGTACAGTGCCTGCCTTATTTGCCAGATATTGTCAAGACTGGAAAGAAAAGTGTTTCCTAAATTTTCCAGCTTTCCTTGACAGCTGAATCATCAGTGCAACATTTAGTTATTTCTTTATTAATGTGTAGAACATGTTCGGCAATGTTTGTATACAGCGAAAGACTTACTTACACATTTACATATTGGGAGCTAAGTAACCAGTGCTGCTGTGGGTATCTTTGCTTTCCCTTTCCTGTCATGTCTTGCCCTCAAGCCTCATGTCCTCCATATATTCACCGTTTTCGATTGTATATGCTTGTTTTTCCAGTAGAGATATCGAACCAGGCTTGCTCAATAATTCAGATTTTCACTCCAACCTGACAGACACTTATAATAACCAATATTCCTAGAACAAAATTACCATAAGATCAGTCTAGGAGTGTGATCAGTCGGGAATTTTCTGATCCACGACTGGACCTGGATCATTATCAACAACATCATAATTACCATGAAATCAAATGCAGCAGCATGGCTACCTCTTTAAAGTGTAAATAAAGAGAAATCTTTATGTGTCATATTGCTATATTTTCTAATGATATATTTAGAAGTTAGAATTTCATTCTCATAGAAAATGCATGGGTTATGTTTTCATATGCGTGAGATGGATTACGATGAGCCTGGGTGGAAAGATGTGGTATGGGTCATGAAAGAACCTATGACATTTTTGGCAAAGATCCAAATGAAAATCCAAATTTTTTACATTTAAATGTGGTTTCATAAGGTAACTTTTGGCCTTTTAATGAGGTATGCACTCAAGTGTCTTTGCTGCTTTTTCCTTTAGTGGGCCAATGGGAGAGCTGGAGGTGGGGTACAGCCCCAGTGTACAAACACCTGGAAACTGGACTCACATTTAGGCTTAAGGACAATTTAGAGTCTCCGATTAGCCTAAACTCAATCTGCATGTCCTTGGACTAAGCCAGACTCTTGCTTAAATTTGTATCACTTCTTTGCTTCTACTGAAGTCAGCTTGCGTACCAGCTAGCCAACCCATTTCATCTCTGATGTTGACTGAAGCATCCTTTCTGTCCAAGTAGCTCAACTCAGAAGACACATTATAACCTCTTCTAATGTAAACACAAAGGTGGTTGTAGATCTTGGCAAGTGACAAGCCCCACCACCAAACCCCATAGCACCTCAAAGGCAAATTATCTGACGACACGCAGCTGGTACTATTTCCCAACATCTGCAATCAGACATTGTGTTATTCATCACTTCAAAAACGTATGATTTGTCAACACAAAACTTTTTTTAGGCTTTTATTTTGATAGATTAATCGAAGGTGAGGGTAAGGGAATTTCATTCAGTACATCGTCTAGCTGGCTGGAAGTACACTTGGGGACATCTTACTCCGGGCACATACGTCTTTGTGATATCCAACCAAATAATTTTGCCCCAGAGAGACAAGTTTCCTGCTTTATATTTGACTTTGCACACTGAATCTGCTATTTACCCTCAGCTAGCTTTACTCATTTATTGTACAGTGCTGTATTGCTGAAATTATCACATGCATTAGATTCAATTCTGAGTCATTTACCATTTTTGTTCCATCTGCTGCTGTAACTAAATTTGCCCATGAGGACCATTACAGTTAAATGATCTGATCACAAAAAGCACCACTATCAATCACACTTAAGTAAAACTGTGCTTCTTATACATTCAGTCTCTAGATTGGACCAAGATTTGGAAACACAGGTTGAATGTCTTCCTCTTCGATCATGACCAAAAATATTAAGTGGGACTTTCTTTTTTTTTTTTTATATCCAACATGTCATATTGGGGACAAACTATTAGCTGCCCTATCTATATGCCTTAGCTATAGAAGATTAACAAAATTATTCTTAATCAGCTCTAAACAGACCCTCCAACAACCTAATCTGCAGTGAAGACATCAAACTAATATGCTTAGTTGCTGATAACCAGCTGTTCTGCAATTAACTCATCACCTGTGGGTAATTCAGATATTTCTCTTATTTTCACAAGTTTAGAAAAACAGGATTGTTGTAAAGCTCTCTGGCGTCTTCACAGCTTCATTATTAGCTAAACACAAATAATATACACAAGGAAACTAGTGTTTGACCTTTTAACCCCTGGCCTGAAGAGGTGGGACCAAGTCGAGCCCAAGTCATGTGACTCAAATCCACACCTCTGTTGGTCTGTTAATACTAAAAATGAATATCACTTAGAATTGGAGGCAATTCATCTTACATTTGATCTCAGATGAAGGGCTCAGTCCCTCGGTCACACATACACGAATGCAAAGTGAATATTGAGGGTCAAAGTTCAACGAAGTTGCTGTGATTTGCCTCGCCAGATGGAAGCAAATGCATGATTTGCCCAGGTTAGCCACGAAGGGCAAAGGTTAGCCACTGCTACATTCAGGTATGTGAATCTGATGTTGCCGGTTTGAAATCACTATCCCACTATCCAGAAACAACATTATCCCGGCTATGAACCCTGCCATCCTGGGCATTTGGAGCCAGAGATTTGGTGTGGAGCCACAGAAGCGAGGTCCCCTCGACCAAATTAAACTAAACTTACTGACATTTTTTTGCACTTGAGCAAACATCATACACTGCTCAAAAAAATTAAAGGAACACTTTTTTATCAAGGTATGGCATGAATTCAATTGCACTTTTTTGATAATTATCTGGTTAGTTAAGTAGCAGAGGGGGTTGTTAATCAGTTTCAGCTGCATTGTTGTTGATGGAATTAACAACAGGTGCACTAGAGGGGGAACAATGAGACGACCCCCAAAATAGGAGTGGTTTTGCATGTGGAGGCCATTTCAAGTTTCTCCCTCTTGATCACTTCGACTGGTTTTCCATTAGTGTTGGCTTTAGCTAGAGTCATTATCTCTACTGGGAGCATGAGGCGATTTCTTAACCCTACAGAAGTTGCCCAGATTGTCCAACTCCTCCAGGATGGCACATCCATGCGTGCCGTTGCAAGGAGATTTGATGTGTCTCCCAGCATAATCTCCAGAACATTGAGGAGATTCCAGGAGACAGGCAGTTACTCTAGGAGAGCTGGACAGGGCCATAGAAGGTCCTCAACCCATCAGCAGGACCGATTTCTGCTGCTTTGTGCAAGGAGGTACAGGTTGAGCACTGCCTGAGCCCTACAGAATGACCTCCAGCAGGCCACTAGTGTGAATGTCTCTGCCCAAACAGTCAGAAACAGACTTCATGAGGGTGGCCTCAGAGCGCGACGTCCTGTAGTGTGCCCTGTGCTCACTGCCCAGCAACGTGGAGCTCGATTGGCATTTGCTATAGAACACCAGAATTGGCATGTCCGCCACTGGCACCCTGTGCTTTTCACAGATGAGAGCAGGTTCACCCTGAGCACCTGTGATAGACGTGAAAGGGTCTGGAGAAGCCAAGGAGAACGCTATGCTGCCTGCAACATTGTTCTGCATGACCGGTTTGGTGGTGGGTCAGTGATGGTCTGGGGATGCATATCCATGGAGGGACGCACAGACCTCTACAGGCTAGAGAACGGCAGTCTTACTGCCATTAGGTATTGGGATGAAATCCTTGAACCCATGGTCAGACCCTACGCTGGTGCAGTAGGACCTGGGTTCCTCCTGATGCACGATAATGCCCGGCCTCATGTGGCAAGGGTATGCAGGCAGTACCTGGAGGATGAAGAAATTGATGCAATTGAATGGCCCTCACGATCACCTGACCTAAACCCGATAGAACACCTCTGGGACATTATGTTTCGGTCCATCAGACGCCGCCAGGTTGCTCCTCAGACTTTACAGGAGCTCACTGATGCCCTTAGACAGATCTGGGAGGACATCCCACAAGACACCATCCGTTGTCTCATTAGGAGCATACCGCGACGTTGTCAAGCATGCATACAAGCACGTGGGGGCCACACAAAATATTGAGAAGCATTTTGAGATGCAGAAATTGAATTTTGGCAAAATGGACAAGCCTGCCACATCACTTTTTCACTATGATTTTCGGGGTGTCTATAAAGTCGAGCCCTCTGTAGGCTGAAAACGTTTATTTCCGTCAAAGATGTGGTATCCTTTTGTTCCTAAGACATTAAACTGTCCATATCAGTATAAAAATCGTACATAATTTTTTTTTACAATGAGATCTGATGTGTTTTCAAAGGGTTCCTTTAAGCAGTGTAGTTATAAGAACTACCTACAATGACAAACCATCTTTGTGAAAAATGTATTTGACATGTATTTTGACTATTTAGTTTGGTCCATGTCCTATCTGCTAACATGGAGGAGGAAGAATTTATGACCTATACTGCAGCTGCTATTTTGTCATCCATCTTTATAAACAGCCGCCAGCCGATGCTTCTCGTCGATTTTGCTGGTGGGATTCTTAACGATCTGAGATCAGGTATCAAACATTATTATACTCATTGCACATTGTGAAAACTGTACTTGCTAATCAGAACATTTCTTCAGCAGTGTTTTCTTCCCAACTGTTAAAAGACAGTAGTACCACAGTAACGTTGTGATTTGTGATGTGTGGAAGATGTTCAGTACGTGTTAGAGATTTGAAAGAGAATATAGTTACACAAGAAGTGCAGCTGCTTTAAGGGAGAGTTCAGTGCGTGGCGAGTGGGCGAGAGAGAGAGAGAGAGAGAGAGAAAGAGTGAGTGTGTGATGGCGACAGAAGTGGAGGGTTAGAAGTTAGCAGTGCAATGTATGTGCAGTTCAGTAAATAAATGCTACAACTCCTCAAGACTCCTCAAGACCCAAGACAACATCCTGTACTCTCACTTCTGCCAGATGCTCTGCAACGTTTCTCTCATAAGCCCATGGTCAGCAGAAATGCTTAAACATATCCTGGTCAACCATCCACATTTGCTGTAAAATATAGGTTTTAGTGTAATTTTACTCATCCAGTCACTACTGTTAGTTAGTTGTATATGAAAAGACTCATTTTACACAAAAGTCACACGCTGCTCTGCCTCACTTCTGTGGAATATCCTCTGTCAGTTGCACTGCTCATAGATGCAATGGTCCAGCTCACAATTATAAGATATCCTTGTGTATCTACACCTAATTACACTACCTTGATGATGTGATCATATTTATTGAATTTAGCCCTCGCCTTTCAATTCTGTTCTGGTTTGTTTTGAGTTTTCAGCTCTTTTAATGAAGGTTTACACTGTGCACAATCTGCAGTAAGTGTGAGATTGAGACAGAGTAGGAAAATGCAGGATCCTGCGCAGTCACTGGAATGTGTCAGGGGAAAGGGAGTGTTCTGCAGCTCTGCTCGCCTGTATGTGTAAAAGCTCATGCCACCCCACTGCAGTATATTGAGAATAAACTTGACAGGGGCATCAAACATGGTCCTCCACTGCTGAGGCTTCTCACTGAATCCTGCAAGTGCATTACGGGTCAGTGTACAAAGCCTTTGCATGGAAAATAATCCTGTCAAAATGTTTCTGAAACTGTAGAACTTCTGGATGCCTGACAACACAGGGAAAGGCTGTAATTCCCAGAGTTGAGGCTCATTATATATGAAGTTATCCCCTCTGAACACGAGTACACAAGTGTGATGGCTACTGTGAAAATATCTCTTCTGCTAAGTTCTATTTCTATGATCCTGTTGTATCCATTACTCATTGCACTCGATGTTGTCAGGATGTTTTTTTTAAATCGCATAATTTCACTGACATTTATGCAGCAAGTTGACTGATGAAGATGTGTGGTGCAAATGTTAATGTCTCCTGTTATTCATTTGTTGCAATCCAGTAAAACCACGTATCTTATTCTTGACATGACCCAAAAATGACAAGTTCCAACAGGGTGTTGTGAATTTGTTCTGGTTTGGGCAGTTTATTTTCCAAAAAGCTTTCAGTTCAGTTGGACTTTTCAAGTCTAACTTTATTAGAAAGTTATCTCTGCATGTCATGTGTTACAGGTAGATGCTCAATGCCCCATGAGACGTATGCGGTGATACAGATCAAGGCCTTTGTGTTGCATTAGCCCGGTGAATATGGAAGGGGAGTGTCTCAGAATCCTCATTTCGTGAGTGTTATGTTGTTTAATAGTTTCAGTTTTATAGAGGGTTTGAATCAACTTTATGATTATGTTGGTGCTGTTGATTTGAAGACATCAGTGATGGTAAGCCAAATAATCTAAAGTGTAAACTGTAAACCTCTAAACTGAGTAGCAACTGAATGTATAAATCATGTAGTTATGGATTGAGTTTCTTTTTTGGTTTAGATAAAAATTCTCCTGCTTCTAAAGGTACTGTATATAAACTGTATATAAACCCACTGAATTAGCCAAAGAAAAAGTACAGCTGTTGTTTCAGTTCATGTAAAGCTGACATTTGCACAATAATAGACACTTGTGTCACTGCAAGAAATGTAAGTGAGTAACAGGCATTAAATAAATTGATCTCTGGATTTAAAAAAACCAACCAAATCCCTACAATTTGAGGTGAGATTTTTAAATTGTTTTGTCAGTTGCATCTGTGCAAAACCCAAAGATATTGACGCCTATCTGCAGGCCTGCTTGATGGATTGGTCGTTGCATGCCCCAACTGTGACATCGACATGCCCTTTCTACTCGTCACAGTCTTCTTTGGGTGTCGCTGCTCAAACAAATAAAACAACATCACTGGAAAAAGGCAAAGAAGGAGAAGAAACGAACAAAATCGATTTTGCACCAGCTTGCTTCCTCCTGGAGCTATATCCATATTGTGCAAGATGCGCTGTGTGCCTAAAAAAGTCAGGGGATGTGCTACCAGCAGAAATGATGCCACACAGAGTATGAAAGGGATGTTATGAGTATAAACTAGGCTTAACAATGCTATCAATAAGAGAAACAACAGACCTCAACATCTACAAACCATTGAATGGTTGGTGTTCTTGCTTGATAAAAGACCTAAAAGATCAGATGAGCAGTTGACATTCAAATGGAATGATGCCAGAGCAGTATTTCCTCATGAGATAGGATAGAACAAAAGAAAAACTTTGTTGGTTTTGGTACAATATGAGGTGAACAATGAACAGGCCAACTTTCTCTGAGAGAGTGTTTATCTTTGTTGCCTGCAGCACTGAACAAACCCGTCAGCATCCTATCAGCCTGGGGCTTAGAGTCTAGCCCTTCTACTGGGAACTAGTTAATGCTTGTTTCACCAGGGTGAATTAGATTTTAGATCTATCTCATTGAACAGACGGCTAGCTGGCAGATAGAGTGAGAGATAACAGAGAAGAAGAAAGAGAGACTAAGGAAGAGAGATTATGAATTGTGGAGGATGGGCTTTTTTAGAGGCAAACATGCAGACGAACAAACATTGAGGGGTGGACAGAAGGTTGGACTGTTAACCAATCCGCTAATCAGACTCAAAAGGGGCAAATCCTGCTGTCGTCTGAATGCAACTTGCAAATGGTTAATTAGAGTTATGAGAATGAAAGAGTGAAGTGAGAGGGAAAAGTGAGGGAAATAAGAGAAAGAAGGGACAAAGAAAGAATTTCAGATTGCAGTCAGGATGAGAGGAGAGAGGGAGGAGGGCTGTACGATGGATGGTGATGAAAGGAAACACCCAGAGAGACAGACAGAGAAGAAGAGACAGCGGTAATTATACAGATAAATACATGTGCTCTCTGTGGCTGAGTCACATATTCCCCACTGTTCAGAGCTTTAGCTGCAGGAGACAGAAAAATATAAAATAATTTGGTGACTCAGAGAGAAGCAGAAAACACATAAATACACATACATACTTACTTACTAACACACACACATAATTAAATATGATACTTAACCTATTGGTTTTACATCTCATATCAGTCATTTATATATATATATATATATATTTTTTAATTAACTGTTAATATGATGACATAAAACAATACTTTAGTGACAACATCAGGCAACAACATAATAACAACACAGACAGGAAATTGCCTTGGTGTGATTGGTGCACTGTACATATTGTATATATTGTTGTTATATGTCCAATTGTTGTTCTATGTTTTATGTACAGTGCACCAACCACACCAAGGCAATTTCCTGTATGTGCAAATATACTTGGCAAATAAAAAGAATTCTGATTCTGATTCTGATCCCACCTAGCAATTCAAGAAACGTGCACTATTTTTCCTCACTGCCGTTATAGTAGCTGTGTATATAGCTCTGCTACAGTTTAGCCGATGAGGCCATTGTTTAAGCAAAATTATTTCCAAATGGCACACACATTTGTCAATTTTTTTTCCCACATTGTGATAAATTTTAGATTCAATGTCCTGTGTGAGGACATCAAACTAAAAATTAGAGTTTGAAGTTATACTCTTGCCTCATGAGTTAAGTCTCATTTTACAGCCCAGCATAGTCGATATTTGACCTGATCACGAGATAATACATCCTAAGCGATAAATATTTGAGTGAATAACAAATCTTTGTTGAAATTACATTTGCTCATTGTTTGATTCACAGATATATAATCGGTACTACTCCTCTCTCCTCTTCACTGTATATTAATTTCTTTGCATTTTATACAGCAACATTTTTGTTCTGTTTCGTTCCCACGGTCGTTTTTTCTCGCCTTTTATACTTTACGTTCTTTCTCTTGTGTTATAACTCTTTCCCTCTGTCTCTCCTTTCATCCTCCACCTAGACTCTCATTGAAAACCCCATTCTCTCCCTTAATTCATTCACTTCTGTTCCCCTTCATTTCTTCTTCTTTTTTCTTTCCCCAACATTATTTCTCATTTCTCTCAATCTCCCCTTCCTTCTCTCCATCCCTCTCTTCCCTCCTCCATTTTAGAAAAATATGCTCTTATGTTCATATAGAAAGACTGCCCTCCCACTGGTGAGGGGGGGAGGCCTCATCGCTTCAGCTCGCTCGCCTCAGCCCAATGACATGGGGAAGATCCACAGGCTTTGTTCTACGCAGCAGTTTACAAGCTCACAGGGATGCATGCAGCTCTCTCCTCGCATCAAATACCTGTCGCCTCACCAGCCGCACTTACACAAAGCTGCCACAGGAGAGCAATGGTGTCAAATCCACAGACATGACCACAACCACAGGAGCTGGTGGCTACGAGCCTAGTCAGCTCAAGGCACTTTGTGTTAAAAAAGAGGGACTCTAAAAATAGAGCATTTAGCGGAAGGCCACTAATTCGTTTTTTTTTAAAAGTAATTTGGCTCAAATGCCAGACAAGAAAATCAGTATAGCACGATGATCCTTCAGCGGCTGCCCAAGTGCCCTGAAGCAAAGCACAATGCAAACAAGCCAGGATGTGAATTTGAATGATCCATTTTTAAATGTACACTGCGTGTTTCTGGCTAAGAGACAATTTAGCTGTTACAATAAATAGGTATTTTTTTTAACAGCTGACATTTTGACTTTACTGTGGATGTACAGTAGTTGACAACATTAATCAGGGTCCAAATCAGAGAGTCATCAGGAACAACAGAGGGACCCTGCTACCGGCTGTTGCATGGACTGCAGCCATGATGAATGTTACTGATTCCACCTGCACTCTATGATGTGTCATCATGTGAAACCTGTTCCTTCTTCATCGGATTATATCCCATGAAGAAAACAAACTCTGTGACAGAAATCACAACAAAATCGCTATATAAAATCCATACCATGGTTGACCTCAAGAGTTATTAAGGAAAAAATCATCGGTGGGCTTATGCTAGAATTACATGGCTCTATCAGTAGATAGAGAAATTATACTAATGTAATATTTATTTTTTTCTTAGTAACCATTTTATTTTAACTGCTGCTTCCTTTGGAATCTCAAGAAATAATCAATTTACTAGGTCTGCATCATACTGCACCACCTTCTTTAGCAGTTTATGCCAAAACCAAATATAAGTAGTGTGTTACTTCTTCTTGGCACGGTACCATTGGACAAAGTAACTTTGTGCAGGATCGCAGTCTCTAAACCTCACAGAGCTTTAGATGTGTTGGTTCCTGTCTCTATGCTAAATTGGGTTAACCCCATCTCGAGTACAGCTCCATCCCTAAAGCACACACAGAACAGAGTTTGATGCCAAGGTTCTCATAAAGCTAATTTCTGAAAACAGTATTCTAACAGAGCTCATCTTAAACACTGAAATTATAATATGCACATTTGCAAACATATTTGTGACAGTGCAAATAACACTATTTGTTTTTTTTCTAATCTAATAGTACTAGATCCGTGGAGATACCAGCTCCCACTTATTAACACATAAGTGAGTAATTCAATACAATTTAAGTGACTTTGGCCTACAAAGGATTCATCTAGATTAATTAGTCCAACTTTTAATGGGAGTCCTTTTTTAAAGAAGTAAATGCTGAAATAGGAAGGATACATTTTAAATTTTTTTAATTGACATTTTAATTAGTTGTTAAATCTTCTGTCTTCTTGCCCGACTGTACCTATTATATTCTAATGATCTCTTTAATGATTCAGTGTTTTTTTTCCTCTTTAATGATTCTGCATCGCATTAACAGGTTGCTGTGCAAGTGCAGTGCAGTGCAGTGGCTTATTTCTAATTCTTTCTCCCGGCACTGAAATTGCTGATGAGTGTATTTTTTCCTGGCCTGCCCCACAGTCTGTATCTTTGGCACTTGGTCTCAATTGTAAATCTATGGCAACAGGTTCCATTTTCACTGCTGTTTAAAGGGATGGAGGTGGGGGAATACTGGTCGTGATGAAGAGGTGATGGTGATGAACGCACACACTGATATATAATACCTAACATTTTTAACAAAATGCCTTCTCTGTGTGAGACCTCAGCTCTCTGACTGGAATTCAACACAGCAAATACTCTCCAATGATCATCAGTGACATTTTGACAGGCAATTAGATGCATTTACAAGGCTGCGATCATTACATTACATTACATTACATTTCTTTTAGCTGACGCTTTTATCCAAAGCGACTTACAATAAGTGCATTCAACCCCGAGGGAACAAACCCAGAACAACAAGAATCAAGACAGTACAATTTCTTTGAAATAAAGCAAAACTACAAAGTGCTATTGGAAAGTGCCATTTTAGTGCTACCAAAGTGTTAGTTTCAAAAGTGGTTAGTTTTTTTTTATTTTTATATTTTATTCAAGGTACAGTTGGAAGAGGTGTGTTTTTAGTTTTCTGGGGAAGATGTGTAAACTTTCAGATGTCCGGATGTTGTATAGCATGAATCTACAGGACCGTGTTGTTGCAGTTATGTTGGCAGAAAGGGAGAGTTGGCTGTCGAGTGTCACACCCAGGTTCCTAGCAGTGTGAGTGGGGGTTAGCACGGAGTTGTCAAAGTAAATAGTCAGGTCGTGGGTGGGAGAGTCTTTCCCTGGAAGAAAAAGTAGTTCAGTCTTGTCAAGGTTAATCTTCAGGTGGTGAGCGGTCATCCACTGATCTTCTGATCGAGGAAAAGAGAGGATTAGTTGGGTGTCATCAGCATAGCTATGGTAGGAAAAGCCATGCGAGTGAATAACAGAGCCGAGAGAGTTGGTGTACAAAGAAAAGAGGAGAGGACCCAGGACAGAACCTTGAGGGACACCAGTAGTGAGAGGACAAGGTTTAGAAACAGATCCTCTCCAAGTTACCCGATAAGTGCGGTCATTGAGATAGGAAGAGAGCAGGGAGAGAGCAGAGCCTGAGATACCCAGGTCCTGAAGGGATGAGATCAGGATCTGGTGGTTCACCGTGTCAAATGCAGCAGGGAGGTCTAGAAGGATAAGGACAGAGGAGAGAGAAGCTGCTCTAGCAGTGTGAAGTTGCTCAGAGATAGCAAGGAGGGCAGTCTCAGTTGAGTGACCTGCCTTGAAACCAGACTGGTGAGGGTCAAGAAGATTATTGTGGTTCAGATAGGAGGAGAGTTGATTAAAGATTGCCCGTTCTAGAGTTTTGGAAACAAAGGGAAGACGAGAGACAGGTCTGTAGTTATTTACTGCAGACGGGTCGAGGGTGGGTTTCTTCAGGAGAGGATTTACTCTTGCCTCCTTCAGAGAATTAGGGAAACAGCCATTTGAGAGGGAAGTGTTGATAAGATGGGTGAGAAAAGGAAGAAGGTCAGGAGCGATAGACTGGAGAATGTGAGAGGGGATGGGGTCAAGGGGGCAGGTGGTTGGGCGGGCGGAGGTTACCAAGGTAAGAACTTGATTGGGAGACAGAGGGGTGAAAGAGGAGAGCGAAGGGGATAAAGATGAAGTTGATGGAAGTGTGATTATAGAAGGGGGATCAGAAAAAGAAGAGCGTATGTCATCAATCTTTTTTGTAAAGTAGTTGACAAAGTGGCTTGGTAGAAGGGAGGAAGGAGGAGGGGGACTGGGGGGGTCGAGGAGGTTGGAAAAGATAGAGAAGAGTTTTACACAAGCAGGACTTTTCACAGTAAAAACTGTGATATTAATTCTCCACTCAGATAACACAGCCTCTCTGAAAACTGGGATTTATGATCATGTCCAATAGGAATAATTCCAATAATGGCCACCTCCTCTCCAGGGGAGCTGGGGAATTTGCTGAAATATATCTGATCTTTTTTCTCAAGTAGTTTGACACTTATTGTTGCTTCTATACGCACAGTTTTTCCAGGAGGGAATAGATTGACATTCTTTCTTGAGGAAATAAGCTGCTGATGGACACAGTCATTAAATAAAGAGAGAAAATGAAATATACTCGTTGTCTTTAATTAGTTAAAATTCCTGTTTATATCCATAATATTATATACATTTGGCCTCCTTCAATACTTCTTGCCTTATTTTGTTGTTCTAAATAAAGTGCTGAGAACTCTAAAGTGCTTTGGGACTGTGTTTTGGAAGGTGTGACATGAATAAACAGGGTGAATAATATAGTAACTATATGTATGAGTAAAGGGAATATATCTTTTGCCGGTAATTGCCATTCTTGGGGTAGTAAAGGTCAGAGTTGTTGCCGGAAATCTGTATACAGGTACGTCCTAAATCTCCCCCATCCCCTCAGGACACTCTCCATCCCCCTGCTTCCAATTGTACTGCGGCCCGCACTCCTTGTGTTGGTGTACTGTACATGACTGGCCCTTACACACATAGGTGCACAATCACACCGCTGAATTTTGTGTTTAGACAAAGGCCCGAAAGGGAAAAAATCTGGATTTTCATCTGTGTATATTTTTCCAAATTAAACTTGAAATTCATACCAACCATCACAAGTACAGTGATTTGCAGGTGTAAAATCAGTAGTGATTAACTATGATCTTAAGGCTAACAGTTGGAGTAAATTACTCACATTGTTCTAAAAAAAAAAACAGCAACACTGGAGGGAATAAGTGCAGAGATATTTTCTCAAGTCAGCCTCTGAAGGGATGAAAGCTGACACACTGAAGATAATGATGGCATGGCAGTAAAAGATTGGCACGAATAGAAGCCATATCAAGATAATTATTAAACACAAGCAGCAGAGACAACAGCAAAAATAATCCTCCTCACAATATTATCTTAAATGGGCTCAAGCCACTTTGGACCACTTAAAGCTGGTTTCAGTCTGCGGCTCATATCTTTATGTCATATTGGAAGTTCTGGCATTCTGACGGTCAAACCTTAAATTTCCCATTTTGTCTAAGCTGTTTTATACCAGCTCCCAGAGAAGGAGAGAACTATCTCGTCATGGGTTTGACTGCATTCAAATGTCTTTGTCTGTGTGCAAATGGTTAACTTACATTTGAGCATAATTTTGTGCTTTCTGTCTTTATGGGAGCGGGAGAGAGAGAGAGAGAGCCAGACAGAGAGAGAGAGACTGTGTGTGTACGTGCATGCTTTGTGTTATCTTTACCGTCCCCACAAACAAGATCAAGTCTTATACTCAGTTGCAGCTATGAATTAAACATGGTCTCTTGTTTATCGATGTGTGTGTGTGTGTGTGTGTGTATGTGCGCATGTGTGTGTGCGTGTGTGTGTGTGTGAGTAAGGGCATGTCTACATCATCTTAATTCATAGTACTTCACTTGCAGTATTTTACATCTTTACTTCAATTGACATATGCATTTCTCTGACTTTTAAAGGTGGGTTATGTTCACTGATTACATTGCTTCATTCTATGTATTGTAAATGGCATTCAGAAATACGAGACTGGAGTCACTGATCCTGGGCAGGGAGACAGAGAAAGTTAGGACACAGCAAAAACGGGAAATCCAGAATCTTCCAATGTCTTACAAACGATCGGGGCTGGCAGAGAGAGAGAGACTAGATGAGGCCGAGGGCATGACAATGTCATCACACAATTTAGTTAAGATGCCATGTTTTGAGATATATTTATACAAACATCACAATGAACTGCAATGACTAAGTCCTTCTCTCTTGTGAGGAATCTGGAAGAGTCCCTGCCTCATGTGTTTCATGGACTTTTGTGGACACTTAATGAGGGGTTGTTCATTTGCAGGGACACGGGATTGAAGATACAAATGCAGACACAAATAAAAACCAGAGGATGCAGTTTAGTGCAGTGATTTATTAAGAAATAGAATAGATTAAAGAATAAAATAAAAAACGCAAAAGGTTTACCAGATGATGAGGAGATCAGTGGAGAAAACTGAAATCCGGTCAGAGGCATCCTCTCATCCCAATCATATCATCCTCCATGTGCATGCGGGTTTTGGTCTCTGACAGGGCAAACATGCTGGTTTATGAAATGGCAGCACTGGTACTTTTCTATCCAGATATGTGCTATTGTATATGAAGTGTACAGCCTGGAGGTATCATGCTTTTGTGAATGGGAGCACCTATGGCCCAGCTGATACAGATCTCCCCTGCAGGCTTTCTGCCCTGCCTGCCCTCGTCCTCCCCAAGCAGGTCACTGCTTATCAGAAGTGATGTGCTTGATGTGTTGTGAATCAATCCACTGCCTTCCATTAAAGTGGTATAGAGTGTCAAATGCAATGCAATTCATGTCTCATCAGAGATCACTTCTGTTAATCAAACTAATGAATGAATGAATCTATTAAAGATTAAACATTATTACACCTGCCATGTGCCAATGTTCTGGAACAAATTCCTGCACTGTAAAATCCTGCCACATTTATATGTAATGCACTCACATCTTCAAGTTCCTTTAAAGATGTTTTATTATCACAGTTTCATCATAAACACAATCTGTGAATTTGTTTCTCACTGTATGTGTGTGTGTCTGTGTGTTACTCACCCATCTGCTGTGTCCACCCTAAGGGACAACAACAGCAGTTTCTCTTTCTCTCTCTCTCTCTCTCTCTCTCTCTCTGTCTCTCTCTCTCTCCCGACCATACAAACACATAAACAAACACACACCACATATTCTGCCACTGGCTTTGTAATGACTTTGCCATAGGCAATTTTTCTATGAATGCTAAATATGAGGACATTTGTCTCAGCGACGACAACTTGAAGGCAGAAGACTTCTTTACACTCTGACATTCTACACAATACACTCATGCTGTGAGTTCCTACTGACATCATTCATTCCAAACAACCCAGTGTTCGTATCTAATTCATATTCAAATGGAAAAATGTGTAGTTCTTAAAGTTAGTGTGGCAGAGTGGTCAAAGATGCTGGATTAAGGCTCCAAACTCTCAGGAGGCGAGGTTTCAAATCCTGTCTGTTGAATGTGTTGGCTACATTCAGCTTATTCTACTATAAGAAGAACTCTTGTTGTTCAAAACTGCAACAGCTAAGCTCTGTAGCATAAGGAATGTCCAATGAAGCGTGCAGGAGGTAGTTTCTCTCCAGTCTCGTTTTCAAAAAAGGTAACACTGTGCACATAGCCAGTGGGGTATAAAGCAATTACTCAAGATCAAAAGACCACAAAACTATCAGCCAAGTTAAGGGCTTCAACTGTTGGGTCTATTCTGTCAAATTTTCAATTTCAAAAGCCAAAGCA
This sequence comes from Limanda limanda, assembly GCF_963576545.1. Lineage (NCBI taxonomy): Eukaryota > Metazoa > Chordata > Actinopteri > Pleuronectiformes > Pleuronectidae > Limanda > Limanda limanda. The sequence continues at coordinate 5,952,107 of NC_083645.1, read as the reverse complement.
AGTCACTTTCAGCAGGAGGTGAGTTCATGTTCAGAAGGAAAGGGAAACATAACAGATAACATGGGAGTGGATAAAGGATTGTTTTAGCAGAGGATGGTTTCGATCCATCGACCTCTGGGTTATGGGCCCAGCACGCTTCCGCTGCGCCACTCTGCTCTTATACACTGAACCAGTTTCAGATGAACACAGTCTATGGTTTCTTGGGTTTGCTTATCAATTAAATCAACTGGACTTGGAGAAAAAGATTGGCAAATGTGAAGCAATGTTCCTCAATGGGAAGGCTGCACAGTGTTACCTTGTTTGAAAACGAGACTGGAGAGAAACTACCTCCTGCACGAATCATTGGACATTCCTTATGCTACAGAGCTTAGCTGGCTCTTGCAGTTTTGAACAACAAGAGATCTTCTTATAGTAGATCAGCTGCAAGTAGGCAATACATTCAACTGAAACTCCATTGGCAGTGGTGGGATTTGAACCCACGCCGCCTGAGAGACTGGAGCCTTAATCCAGCGCCTCTGACCACTCGGCCACACTACCGTTAGGAACTAGTTTTTACCAAAACGAACCGGAGGCGTTCAGATGTATGTTCCACTTTGAAGACAATTGGACAATCGAATCGAAGACACATACGAAAGAACATTCAAAACTTCAAACACATAGCCAGTGGGGTATAAAGCAATTACTCAAGATCAAAAGACCACAAAACTATCAGCCAAGTTAAGGGCTTCAACTGTTGGGTCTATTCTGTCAAATTTTCAATTTCAAAAGCCAAAGCAAGTCACTTTCAGCAGGAGGTGAGTTCATGTTCAGAAGGAAAGGGAAACATAACAGATAACATGGGAGTGGATAAAGGATTGTTTTAGCAGAGGATGGTTTCGATCCATCGACCTCTGGGTTATGGGCCCAGCACGCTTCCTCTGCACCACTCTGCTCTTATACATTGGACAAGTTTCAAATGAAGACAGTCTATGGTTTCATGGGTTTGCTTATCAGTTAAATCAACTGGACTTGGAGGAAAAGATTGGCAAATGTGAAGCAATGTGCCTCAATGGGAAGGTGCACAGTGTTACCTTGTTTGAAAACGAGACTGGAGAGAATCTACCTCCTGCACGCTTCATTGGACATTCCTTACGCTACAGAGCTTAGCTTCTTGTTATAGTTTTGAACAACAAGATATCTTCTTATAGTAGATCAGCTGCAAGTAGCCAATACATTCAGCTGACAGTTGAATGTATTGTACTGTCAAGTAGCCAATACATTCAGCTGACAGTTGAATGTATTGTACTGTCAGCTGAATGTATTGGCTACTTGCAGCTGATCTACTATAAGAAGATATCTTGTTGTTCAAAACTATAACAAGAAGCTAAGCTCTGTAGCGTAAGGAATGTCCAATGAAGCGTGCAGGAGGTAGTTTCTCTCCAGTCTCGTTTTCAAACAAGGTAACACTGTGCACCTTCCCATTGAGGCACATTGCTTCACATTTGCCAATCTTTTCCTCCAAGTCCAGTTGATTTAACTGATAAGCAAACCCATGAAACCATAGACTGTCTTCATTTGAAACTTGTCCAATGTATAAGAGCAGAGTGGTGCAGAGGAAGCGTGCTGGGCCCATAACCCAGAGGTCGATGGATCGAAACCATCCTCTGCTAAAACAATCCTTTATCCACTCCCATGTTATCTGTTATGTTTCCCTTTCCTTCTGAACATGAACTCACCTCCTGCTGAAAGTGACTTGCTTTGGCTTTTGAAATTGAAAATTTGACAGAATAGACCCAACAGTTGAAGCCCTTAACTTGGCTGATAGTTTTGTGGTCTTTTGATCTTGAGTAATTGCTTTATACCCCACTGGCTATGTGTTTGAAGTTTTGAATGTTCTTTCGTATGTGTCTTCGATTCGATTGTCCAATTGTCTTCAAAGTGGAACATACATCTGAACGCCTCCGGTTCGTTTTGGTAAAAACTAGTTCCTAACGGTAGTGTGGCCGAGTGGTCAGAGGCGCTGGATTAAGGCTCCAGTCTCTCAGGAGGCGTGGGTTCAAATCCCACCACTGCCAATGGAGTTTCAGTTGAATGTATTGCCTACTTGCAGCTGATCTACTATAAGAAGATCTCTTGTTGTTCAAAACTGCAAGAGCCAGCTAAGCTCTGTAGCATAAGGAATGTCCAATGATTCGTGCAGGAGGTAGTTTCTCTCCAGTCTCGTTTTCAAACAAGGTAACACTGTGCAGCCTTCCCATTGAGGAACATTGCTTCACATTTGCCAATCTTTTTCTCCAAGTCCAGTTGATTTAATTGATAAGCAAACCCAAGAAACCATAGACTGTGTTCATCTGAAACTGGTTCAGTGTATAAGAGCAGAGTGGCGCAGCGGAAGCGTGCTGGGCCCATAACCCAGAGGTCGATGGATCGAAACCATCCTCTGCTAAAACAATCCTTTATCCACTCCCATGTTATCTGTTATGTTTCCCTTTCCTTCTGAACATGAACTCACCTCCTGCTGAAAGTGACTTGCTTTGGCTTTTGAAATTGAAAATTTGACAGAATAGACCCAACAGTTGAAGCCCTTAACTTGGCTGATAGTTTTGTGGTCTTTTGATCTTGAGTAATTGCTTTATACCCCACTGGCTATGTGTTTGAAGTTTTGAATGTTCTTTCGTATGTGTCTTCGATTCGATTGTCCAATTGTCTTCAAAGTGGAACATACATCTGAACGCCTCCGGTTCGTTTTGGTAAAAACTAGTTCCTAACGGTAGTGTGGCCGAGTGGTCAGAGGCGCTGGATTAAGGCTCCAGTCTCTCAGGAGGCGTGGGTTCAAATCCCACCACTGCCAATGGAGTTTCAGTTGAATGTATTGCCTACTTGCAGCTGATCTACTATAAGAAGATCTCTTGTTGTTCAAAACTGCAAGAGCCAGCTAAGCTCTGTAGCATAAGGAATGTCCAATGATTCGTGCAGGAGGTAGTTTCTCTCCAGTCTCGTTTTCAAACAAGGTAACACTGTGCAGCCTTCCCATTGAGGAACATTGCTTCACATTTGCCAATCTTTTTCTCCAAGTCCAGTTGATTTAATTGATAAGCAAACCCAAGAAACCATAGACTGTGTTCATCTGAAACTGGTTCAGTGTATAAGAGCAGAGTGGCGCAGCGGAAGCGTGCTGGGCCCATAACCCAGAGGTCGATGGATCGAAACCATCCTCTGCTAAAACAATCCTTTATCCACTCCCATGTTATCTGTTATGTTTCCCTTTCCTTCTGAACATGAACTCACCTCCTGCTGAAAGTGACTTGCTTTGGCTTTTGAAATTGAAAATTTGACAGAATAGACCCAACAGTTGAATCCCTTAACTTGGCTGATAGTTTTGTGGTCTTTTGATCTTGAGTAATTGCTTTATACCCCCACTGGCTATGTGTTTGAAGTTTTGAATGTTCTTTCGTATGTGTCTTCGATTCGATTGTCCAATTGTCTTCAAAGTGGAACATACATTTGAACGCGTAAGCTTCGTTTTGGTAAGAAGTAGTTCCTACGGTAGTGTGGCCGAGTGGTCAAAGGCCCTGGATTAAGGCTCCAGTCTCTTAGGAGGCGTGGGTTCAAATCCCACCTCTGCCAAAAGACTGTCAGTTGAATGTATTGGCTACTTGCAGCTGATCTACTATAAGAAGATCTTTTGTTATTCAAAACTACAACAGCCAGCTAAGCTCTGTAGAATAAGGAATGTTAAATGAAGCGTGCAGGAGGTAGTTTTTCTCCAGTCTAGTTTTCAAACAAGGTAACACTGTGCACCTTCCCTTTGAGGCACATTGCTTCACATTTGCCAATCTTTTCCTCCAAGTCCAATTGATTTAACTGAGAACCAAACCCATGAAACCATAGACTGTCTTCATTTGAAACTTGTCCAATGTATAAGAGCAGAGTGGCGCAGCGGAAGCGTGCTGGGCCCATAACCCAGAGGTCGATGGATCGAAACCATCCTCTGCTAAAACAATCCTTTATCCACTCCCATGTTATCTGTTATGTTTCCCTTTCCTTCTGAACATGAACTCACCACCTGCTGAAAGTGACTTGCTTTGGCTTTTGAAGTTGAAAATGTGACATAATAGACCCAAGATTTGAAGCCATTAACTTGGCTGATAGTTTTGTGGTCTTTTGACCTTGAGTAATTGCTTTATACCCCCGCAGGGTATGTGTTTGAAGTTTCCAATGTTCTTCCGTATGTGTCTTCGATTTGATTGTCCAATTGTCATCAAAGTGGAATATACATCTGAACGCCTCCGGTTTGTTTTGGTCAAAACTAGTTCCCAACGGTAGTGTGGCCGAGTGGTCAAAGGCGCTGGATTAAGGCTCCAGTCTCTTAGGAGGCGTGGGTTCAAATCCCACCACTGCCAAAAGACTGTCCGTTGAATGTATTGGCTACTTGCAGCTGATCTACTATAAGAAGATCTCTTGTTGTTCAAAACTATAACAAGAAGCTAAGCTCTGTACCATAAGGAATGTCCAATGAAGCGTGCAGGAGGTAGTTTCTCTCCAGTCTCCTTTTCAAACAAGGTAACACTGTGCACCTTACCATTGAGGAACATTGCTTCACATCTGCCAATCTTTTCCTCCACGTCCAGTTGATTTAACTGATAAGCAAACCCATGACACCATAGACTGTGTTCATCTGAAACTGGTTCAGTGTATAAGAGCAGAGTGGCACAGCGGAAGCGTGCTGGGCCCATAATCCAGAGGTCGATGGATCGAAACCATCCTCTGCTAAAGGAATCCTTTATCCACTCCCATGTTATCTGTTATGTTTCCCTTTCCTTCTGAACATGAACTCACCTCCTGCTGAAAGTGACTTGCTTTGGCTTTTGAAATTGAAAATTTGACAGAATAGACCCAGCAGTTGAAGCCCTTAACTTGGCTGATAGTTTTGTGGTCTTTTGATCTTGAGTAATTGCTTTATACCCCCACTGGCTATGTGTTTGAAGTTTTGAATGTTCTTTCGTATGTGTCTTCGATTCGATTGTCCAATTGTCTTCAAAGTGGAACATACATCTGAACACCTAAGGTTCGTTTTGGTAAGAACTAGATCCTAACGGTAGTGTGGCCGAGTGGTCAAAGGCGCTGGATTAAGGCTCCAGTCTCTTAGGAGGCGTGGGTTCAAATCCCACCACTGCCAAAAGACTGTCAGTTGAATGTATAGGCTACTTGCAGCTGATCTACTATAAGAAGATCTCTTGTTGTTCAAAACTATAACAAGAAGCTAAGCTCTGTAGCATAAGGAATGTCCAATGAAGCGTGCAGGAGGTAGTTTTCTCTCCAAGTCCAGTTGATTTAACTGATAAGCAAACCCATGAAACCATAGACTGTGTTCATCTGAAACTTGTTCAATGTATAAGAGCAGAGTGGCGCAGCGGAAGCGTGCTGGGCCCATAACCCAGAGGTCGATGGATCGAAACCATCCTCTGCTAAAACAATCCTTTATCCACTCCCATGTTATCTGTTATGTTTCCCTTTCCTTCTGAACATGAACTCACCTCCTGCTGAAAGTGACTTGCTTTGGCTTTTGAAATTGAAAATTTGACAGAATAGACCCAACAGTTGAAGCCCTTAACTTGGCTGATAGTTTTGTGGTCTTTTGATCTTGAGTAATTGCTTTATACCCCCACTGGCTATGTGTTTGAAGTTTTGAATGTTCTTTCGTATGTGTCTTCGATTTGATTGTCCAATTGTCATCAAAGTGGAATATACATCTGAACGGGCCCGTACGTTTTGGTAAAAACTAGTTCCTAATGGTAGTGTGGCCGAGTGGTCAAAGGCGCTGGATTTAGTCTCCAGTCTCTTAGGAGGCGTGGGTTCAAATCACACCACTGCCAAAAGACTGTCAGTTGAATGTATTGGCTACTTGCAGCTGATCTACTATAAGAAGATATGTTGTTGTTCAAAACTATAACAAGAAGCTAAGCTCTGTAGCGTAAGGAATGTCCAATGAAGCGTGCAGGAGGTAGTTTCTCTCCAGTCTCGTTTTCAAACAAGGTAACACTGTGCACCTTCCCATTGAGGCACATTGCTTCACATTTGCCAATCTTTTCCTCCAAGTCCAGTTGATTTAACTGATAAGCAAACCCAAGAAACCATAGACTGTGTTCATCTGAAACTGGTTCAGTGTATAAGAGCAGAGTGGCGCAGCATAAGCGTGCTGGGCCCATAACCCAGAGGTTGATGGATCGAAACCATCCTCTGCTAAAACAATCCTTTATCCACTCCCATGTTATCTGTTATGTTTCCCTTTCCTTCTGAACATGAACTCACCACCTGCTGAAAGTGACTTGCTTTGGCTTTTGAAGTTGAAAATGTGACAGAATAGACCCAAGATTTGAAGCCCTTAACTTGGCTGATAGTTTTGTGGTCTTTTGACCTTGAGTAATTGCTTTATACCCCCGCAGGGTATGTGTTTGAAGTTTCCAATGTTCTTCCGTATGTGTCTTCGATTTGATTGTCCAATTGTCATCAAAGTGGAATATACATCTGAACGCCTCCGGTTTGTTTTGGTAAAAACTAGTTCCCAACGGTAGTGTGGCCGAGTGGTCAAAGGCGCTGGATTAAGGCTCCAGTCTCTTAGGAGGCGTGGGTTCAAATCCCACCACTGCCAAAAGATTGTCAGTTGAATGTATTGGCTACTTGCAGCTGATCTACTATAAGAAGATATTTTGTTGTTCAAAACTATAACAAGAAGCTAAGCTCTGTAGCATAAGGAATTTCCAATGATTCGTGCAGGAGGTAGTTTCTCTCCAGTCTCGTTTTCAAACAAGGTAACACTGTGCACCTTCCGATTGAGGAACATTGCTTCACATTTGCCAATATTTTCCTCCATGTCCAGTTAATGTAACTGATAACCAAACCCAAGAAACCATAGACTGTCTTCATCTGAAACTGGTTTAGTGTATAAGACCAGAGTGGCGCACCGGAAGCGTGCTGGGCCCATAACCCAGAGGTTGTTGGATCGAAACCATCCTCTGCTAAAGGAATCCTTTATCCACTCCCATGTTATCTGTTATGTTTCCCTTTCCTTCTGAACATGAACTCCCCACCTGCTGAAAGTGACTTGCTTTGGCTTTTGAAGTTGAAAATGTGACAGAATAGACCCAAGATTTGAAGCCCTTAACTTGGCTGATAGTTTTGTGGTCTTTTGACCTTGAGTAATTGCTTTATACCCCCGCAGGGTATGTGTTTGAAGTTTCCAATGTTCTTCCGTATGTGTCTTCGATTTGATTGTCCAATTGTCATCAAAGTGGAATATACATCTGAACGCCTCCGGTTTGTTTTGGTAAAAACTAGTTCCCAACGGTAGTGTGGCCGAGTGGTCAAAGGCGCTGGATTAAGGCTCCAGTCTCTTAGGAGGCGTGGGTTCAAATCCCACCACTGCCAAAAGACTGTCAGTTGAATGTATTGGCTACTTGCAGCTGATCTACTATAAGAAGATATTTTGTTGTTCAAAACTATAACAAGAAGCTAAGCTCTGTAGCATAAGGAATTTCCAATGATTCGTGCAGGAGGTAGTTTCTCTCCAGTCTCGTTTTCAAACAAGGTAACACTGTGCACCTTCCGATTGAGGAACATTGCTTCACATTTGCCAATATTTTCCTCCATGTCCAGTTAATGTAACTGATAACCAAACCCAAGAAACCATAGACTGTCTTCATCTGAAACTGGTTTAGTGTATAAGAGCAGAGTGGCGCACCGGAAGCGTGCTGGGCCCATAACCCAGAGGTTGTTGGATCGAAACCATCCTCTGCTAAAGGAATCCTTTATCCACTCCCATGTTATCTGTTATGTTTCCCTTTCCTTCTGAACATGAACTCCCCACCTGCTGAAAGTGACTTGCTTTGGCTTTTGAAGTTGAAAATGTGACAGAATAGACCTAAGAGTTGAAGCCCTTAACTTGGCTGATAGTTTTGTGGTCTTTTGACCTTGAGTAATTGCTTTATACCCCCACTGGCTATGTGTTTGAAGTTTTGAATGTTCTTTCGTATGTGTCTTCGATTCGATTGTCCAATTGTCTTCAAAGTGGAACATACATCTGAACGCCTCCGCTTCGTTTTGGTAAAAACTAGTTCCTAACGGTAGAGTGGCCGAGTGGTCAAGGGTGCTGGATTAAGGCTCCAGTCTCTTAGGAGGCGTGGGTTCAAATCCCACCACTGCCAAAAGACTGTCAGGTGAATGTATTGGCTACTTGCAGCTGATCAACTATAATAAGATCTCTTGTTATTCAAAACTGCAACAGCCAGCTAAGCTATGTAGCATAAGGAATGTCCAATGAAGCGTGCAGGAGGTAGTTTCTCTCCAGTCTCGTTTTCAAACAAGGTAACACTGTGCACCTTCCGATTGAGGAACATTGCTTCACATTTGCCAATATTTTCCTCCATGTCCAGTTATTGTAACTGATAACCAAACCCAAGAAACCATAGACTGTCTTCATCTGAAACTGGTTCAGTGTATAAGAGCAGAGTGGCGCAGCGGAAGCGTGCTGGGCCCATAACCCAGAGGTCGATGGATCGAAACCATCCTCTGCTAAAGGAATCCTTTATCCACTCCCATGTTATCTGTTATGTTTCCCTTTCCTTCTGAACATGAACTCACCACCTGCTGAAAGTGACTTGCTTTGGCTTTTGAAGTTGAAAATGTTACAGAATAGACCCAAGAGTTGAAGCCCTTAACTTGGCTGATAGTTTTGTGGTCTTTTGACCTTGAGTAATTGCTTTATACCCCCACAGGGTATGTGTTTGAAGTTTTGAATGTTCTTCCGTATGTGTCTTCGATTTGATTGTCCAATTGTCATCAAAGTGGAATATACATCGGAACGCCTCCGGTTCGTTTTGGTAAAAACTAGTTCCTAACGGTAGTGTGGCCGAGTGGTCAAAGGCGCTGGATTAAGGCTCCAGTCTCTTAGGTGGCGTGGGTTCAAATCCCACCACTGCCAAAAGACTACAGTTGAATGTATTGGCTACTTGCAGCTGATCTACTATAAGAAGATCTCTTGTTGATCGCAACAGCCAGCTAAGCTCTGCAGCATTAGGAATGTCCAATGAAGCGTGCAGGAGGTACTTTCTCTCCAGTCTCGTTTTCAAACAAGGTAACACTGTGCACCTTCCCATTGAGGCACATTGCTTCACATTTGCCAATCTTTTCCTCCAAGTCCAGTTGATTTAACTGATAAGCAAACCCAAGAAACCATAGACTGTGTTCATCTGAAACTGGTTCAGTGTATAAGAGCAGAGTGGCGCAGCGGAAGCGTGCTGGGCCCATAACACAGAGGTCGATGGATCGAAACCATCCTCTGCTAAAACAATCCTTTATCCACTCCCATGTTATCTGTTATGTTTCCCTTTCCTTCTGAACATGAACTCACCACCTGCTGAAAGTGACTTGCTTTGGCTTTTGAAGTTTAAAATTTGACAGAATAGACCCAACCGTAGAAGCCCTTAACTTGGCTGATAGTTTTGTGGTCTTTTGACCTTGAGTAATTGCTTTATACCCCCACTGGCTATGTGTTTGAAGTTTTGAATGTTCTTTCGTATGTGTCTTCGATTCGATTGTCCAATTGTCTTCAAAGTGGAACATACATCTGAACGCCTCCGGTTCGTTTTGGTAAAGATGTTCCTAACGGTAGTGTGGCCGAGAGGTCAAAGGCGCTGGATTAAGGCTCCAGTCTCTTAGGAGGCGTGGGTTCAAATCCCACCACTGCCAAAAGACTACAGTTGAATGTATTGGCTACTTGCAGCTGATCTACTATAAGAAGATCTCTTGTTGATCGCAACAGCCAGCTAAGCTCTGCAGCATTAGGAATGTCCAATGAAGCGTGCAGGAGGTACTTTCTCTCCAGTCTCGTTTTCAAACAAGGTAACACTGTGCACCTTCCCATTGAGGCACATTGCTTCACATTTGCCAATCTTTTCCTCCAAGTCCAGTTGATTTAACTGATAAGCAAACCCAAGAAACCATAGACTGTGTTCATCTGAAACTGGTTCAGTGTATAAGAGCAGAGTGGCGCAGCGGAAGCGTGCTGGGCCCATAACACAGAGGTCGATGGATCGAAACCATCCTCTGCTAAAACAATCCTTTATCCACTCCCATGTTATCTGTTATGTTTCCCTTTCCTTCTGAACATGAACTCACCACCTGCTGAAAGTGACTTGCTTTGGCTTTTGAAGTTTAAAATTTGACAGAATAGACCCAACCGTAGAAGCCCTTAACTTGGCTGATAGTTTTGTGGTCTTTTGACCTTGAGTAATTGCTTTATACCCCCACTGGCTATGTGTTTGAAGTTTTGAATGTTCTTTCGTATGTGTCTTCGATTCGATTGTCCAATTGTCTTCAAAGTGGAACATACATCTGAACGCCTCCGGTTCGTTTTGGTAAAGATGTTCCTAACGGTAGTGTGGCCGAGAGGTCAAAGGCGCTGGATTAAGGCTCCAGTCTCTTAGGAGGCGTGGGTTCAAATCCCACCACTGCCAAAAGACTGTCAGTTGAATGTATTGGCTACTTGCAGCTGATCTACTATAAGAAGATATCTTGTTGTTCAAAACTGCCACAGCCAGCTAAGCTCTGTAGCATAAGGAATGTCCAATGAAGCGTGCAGGAGGTAGTTTCACTCCAGTCTCGTTTTCAAACAAGGTAACACTGTGCACCTTCCCATTGAGGCACATTGCTTCACATTTGCCAATCTTTTCCTCCAAGTCCAGTTGATTTAACTGATAAGCAAACCCAAGAAACCATAGACTGTGTTCATCTGAAACTGGTTCAGTGTATAAGAGCAGAGTGGCGCAGCATAAGCGTGCTGGGCCCATAACCCAGAGGTCGATGGATCGAAACCATCCTCTGCTAAAGGAATCCTTTATCCACTCCCATGTTATCTGTTATGTTTCCCTTTCCTTCTGAACATGAACTCACCACCTGCTGAAAGTGACTTGCTTTGGCTTTTGAAGTTGAAAATGTGACAGAATAGACCCAAGAGTTGAAGCCCTTAACTTGGCTGATAGTTTTGTGGTCTTTGGACCTTGAGTAATTGCTTTATACCCCCACAGGGTATGTGTTTGAAGTTTTGAATGTTCTTCCGTATGTGTCTTCGATTTGATTGTCCAATTGTCATCAAAGTGGAATATACATCTGAACGCCTCCGGTTCGTTTTGGTAAAGTAGTTCCTAACGGTAGTGTGGCCGAGTGGTCAAAGGCGCTGGATTAAGGCTCCAGTCTCTTAGGAGGCGTGGGTTCAAAGCCCACCACTGCCAAAAGACTGTCAGTTGAATGTATTGGCTACTTGCAGCTGATCTACTATAAGAAGATATCTTGTTGTTCAAAACTGCCACAGCCAGCTAAGCTCTGTAGCATAAGGAATGTCCAATGAAGCGTGCAGGAGGTAGTTTCTCTCCAGTCTTGTTTTCAAACAAGGTAACACTGTGCACCTTCCATTGAGGCACATTGCTTCACATTTGCCAATCTTTTCCTCCAAGTCCAGTTGATTTAACTGATAAGCAAACCCAAGAAACCATAGACTGTGTTCATCTGAAACTGGTTCAGTGTATAAGAGCAGAGTGGCGCAGCATAAGCGTGCTGGGCCCATAACCCAGAGGTCGATGGATCGAAACCATCCTCTGCTAAAACAATCCTTTATCCACTTCCATGTTATCTGTTATGTTTCCCTTTCCTTCTGAACATGAACTCACCTACTGCTGAAAGTGACTTGCTTTGGCTTTTGAAATTGAAAATTTGACAGAATAGACCCAAGAGTTGAAGCCCTTAACTTGGCTGATAGTTTTGTGGTCTTTGGACCTTGAGTAATTGCTTTATACCCCCACAGGGTATGTGTTTGAAGTTTTGAATGTTCTTCCATATGTGTCTTCGATTTGATTGTCCAATTGTCATCAAAGTGGAATATACATCTGAACGCCTCCGGTTCGTTTTGGTAAAGTAGTTCATAACGGTAGAGTGGCCGAGTGGTCAAAGGCGCTGGATTAAGGCTCCAGTCTCTTAGGAGGCGTGTGTTCAAATCCCACCACTGCCAAAAGACTGTCAGTTGAATGTATTGGCTACTTGCAGCTGATCTACTATAAGAAGATCTCTTGTTGTTCAAAACTGCCACAGCCAGCTAAGCTCTGTAGCATAAGGAATGTCCAATGAAGCGTGCAGGAGGTAGTTTCTCTCCAGTCTCGTTTTCAAACAAGGTAACACTGTGCACCTTCCCATTGCTTCACATTTGCCAATCTTTAACTCCAAGTCCAGTTGATTTAACTGATAAGCGAACCCAAGAAACCATAGACTGTGTTCATCTGAAACTGGTTCAGTGTATAAGAGCAGAGTGGCGCAGCGGAAGCGTGCTGGGCCCATAATCCAGAGGTCGATGGATCGAAACCATCCTCTGCTAAAACAATCCTTTATCCACTCCCATGTTATCTGTTATGTTTCCCTTTCCTTCTGAACATGAACTCACCTCCTGCTGAAAGTGACTTGCTTTGGCTTTTGAAATTGAAAATTTGACAGAATAGACCCAACAGTTGAAGCCCTTAACTTGGCTGATAGTTTTGTGGTCTTTTGATCTTGAGTAATTGCTTTATACCCCCACTGGCTATGTGTTTGAAGTTTTGAATGTTCTTTCGTATGTGTCTTCGATTCGATTGTCCAATTGTCTTCAAAGTGGAACATACATCTGAACGCCTCAGGTTCGTTTAGGTAAAAACTAGTTCCTAACGGTAGTGTGGCCGAGTGGTCAAAGGTGCTGGATTAAGGCTCCAGTCTCTTAGGAGGCGTGGGTTCAAATCTCACCACTGCCAAAAGACTGTCAGTTGAATGTATTGGCTACTTGCAGCTGATCTACTATAAGAAGATCTCTTGTTATTCAAAACTGCAACAGCCAGCTAAGCTATGTAGCATAAGTAATGTCCAATGAAGCATGCAGGAGGTAGTTTCTCTCCAGTCTCGTTTTCAAACAAGGTAACACTGTGCACCTTCCGATTGAGGAACATTGCTTCACATTTGCCAATATTTTCCTCCATGTCCAGTTAACGTAACTGATAACCAAACCCAAGAAACCATAGACTGTCTTCATCTGAAACTGGTTCAGTGTATAAGAGCAGAGTGGCGCAGCGGAAGCATGCTGGGCCCATAACCCAGAGGTCGATGGATCGAAACCATCCTCTGCTAAAACAATCCTTTATCCACTCCCATGTTATCTGTTATGTTTCCCTTTCCTTCTGAACATGAACTCACCTCCTGCTGAAAGTGACTTGCTTTGGCTTTTGAAATTGAAAATTTGACAGAATAGACCCAACAGTTGAAGCCCTTAACTTGGCTGATAGTTTTGTGGTCTTTTGATCTTGAGTAATTGCTTTATACCCCCACTGGCTATGTGTTTGAAGTTTTGAATGTTCTTTCGTATGTGTCTTCGATTCGATTGTCCAATTGTCTTCAAAGTGGAACATACATCTGAACGCCTCCGGTTCGTTTTGGTAAAGTAGTTCCTAACGGTAGTGTGGCCGAGAGGTCAAAGGCGCTGGATTAAGGCTCCAGTCTCTTAGGAGGCGTGGGTTCAAATCCCACCACTGCCAAAAGACTGTCAGTTGAATGTATTGGCTACTTGCAGCTGATCTACTATAAGAAGATATCTTGTTGTTCAAAACTGCCACAGCCAGCTAAGCTCTGTAGCATAAGGAATGTCCAATGAAGCGTGCAGGAGGTAGTTTCACTCCAGTCTCGTTTTCAAACAAGGTAACACTGTGCACCTTCCCATTGAGGCACATTGCTTCACATTTGCCAATCTTTTCCTCCAAGTCCAGTTGATTTAACTGATAAGCAAACCCAAGAAACCATAGACTGTGTTCATCTGAAACTGGTTCAGTGTATAAGAGCAGAGTGGCGCAGCATAAGCGTGCTGGGCCCATAACCCAGAGGTCGATGGATCGAAACCATCCTCTGCTAAAACAATCCTTTATCCACTCCCATGTTATCTGTTATGTTTCCCTTTCCTTCTGAACATGAACTAAACTACTGCTGAAAGTGACTTGCTTTGGCTTTTGAAATTGAAAATTTGACAGAATAGACCCAAGAGTTGAAGCCCTTAACTTGGCTGATAGTTTTGTGGTCTTTGGACCTTGAGTAATTGCTTTATACCCCCACAGGGTATGTGTTTGAAGTTTTGAATGTTCTTCCGTATGTGTCTTCGATTTGATTGTCCAATTGTCATCAAAGTGGAATATACATCTGAACGCCTCCGGTTCGTTTTGGTAAAGTAGTTCATAACGGTAGTGTGGCCGAGTGGTCAAAGGCGCTGGATTAAGGCTCCAGTCTCTTAGGAGGCGTGTGTTCAAATCCCACCACTGCCAAAAGACTGTCAGTTGAATGTATTGGCTACTTGCAGCTGATCTACTATAAGAAGATCTCTTGTTGTTCAAAACTGCCACAGCCAGCTAAGCTCTGTAGCATAAGGAATGTCCAATGAAGCGTGCAGGAGGTAGTTTCTCTCCAGTCTCGTTTTCAAACAAGGTAACACTGTGCACCTTCCCATTGAGGCACATTGCTTCACATTTGCCAATCTTTAACTCCAAGTCCAGTTGATTTAACTGATAAGCAAACCCAAGAAACCATAGACTGTGTTCATCTGAAACTGGTTCAGTGTATAAGAGCAGAGTGGCGCAGCGGAAGCGTGCTGGGCCCATAACCCAGAGGTCGATGGATCGAAACCATCCTCTGCTAAAACAATCCTTTATCCACTCCCATGTTATCTGTTATGTTTCCCTTTCCTTCTGAACATGAACTCACCTCCTGCTGAAAGTGACTTGCTTTGGCTTTTGAAATTGAAAATTTGACAGAATAGACCCAACAGTTGAAGCCCTTAACTTGGCTGATAGTTTTGTGGTCTTTTGATCTTGAGTAATTGCTTTATACCCCCACTGGCTATGTGTTTGAAGTTTTGAATGTTCTTTCGTATGTGTCTTCGATTCGATTGTCCAATTGTCTTCAAAGTGGAACATACATCTGAACGACTCAGGTTCGTTTAGGTAAAAACTAGTTCCTAACGGTAGTGTGGCCGAGTGGTCAAAGGTGCTGGATTAAGGCTCCAGTCTCTTAGGAGGCGTGGGTTCAAATCCCACCACTGTCAGTTGAATGTATTGGCTACTTGCAGCTGATCTACTATAAGAAGATCTCTTGTTATTCAAAACTGCAACAGCCAGCTAAGCTATGTAGCATAAGTAATGTCCAATGAAGCATGCAGGAGGTAGTTTCTCTCCAGTCTCGTTTTCAAACAAGGTAACACTGTGCACCTTCCGATTGAGGAACATTGCTTCACATTTGCCAATATTTTCCTCCATGTCCAGTTAACGTAACTGATAACCAAACCCAAGAAACCATAGACTGTCTTCATCTGAAACTGGTTCAGTGTATAAGAGCAGAGTGGCGCAGCGGAAGCATGCTGGGCCCATAACCCAGAGGTCGATGGATCGAAACCATCCTCTGCTAAAGGAATGCTTTATCCACTCCCATGTTATCTGTTATGTTTCCCTTTCCTTCTGAACATGAACTCACCACCTGCTGAAAGTGACTTGCTTTGGCTTTTGAAGTTGAAAATGTGACAGAATAGACCCAAGATTTGAAGCCCTTAACTTGGCTGATAGTTTTGTGGTCTTTTGACCTTGAGTAATTGCTTTATATCCCCGCAGGGTATGTGTTTGAAGTTTCCAATGTTCTTCCGTATGTGTCTTCGATTTGATTGTCCAATTGTCATCAAAGTGGAATATACATCTGAACGCCTCCGGTTTGTTTTGGTAAAAACTAGTTCCTAATGGTAGTGTGGCCGAGTGGTCAAAGGCGCTGGATTAAGGCTCCAGTCTCTTAGGAGGCGTGGGTTCAAATCCCACCACTGCCAAAAGAATACAGTTGAATGTATTGGCTACTTGCAGCTGATCTACTATAAGAAGATATCTTGTTGTTCAAAACTATAACAAGAAGCTAAGCTCTGTAGCATAAGGAATTTCCAATGATTCGTGCAGGAGGTAGTTTCTCTCCAGTCTTGTTTTCAAACAAGGTAACACTGTGCACCTTCCCATTCACATTTGCCAATCTTTTCCTCCAAGTCCAGTTGATTTAACTGATAAGCAAACCCAAGAAACCATAGACTGTGTTCATCTGAAACTGGTTCAGTGTATAAGAGCAGAGTGGCGCAGCGGAAGCGTGCTGGGCCCATAACCCAGAGGTCGATGGATCGAAACCATCCTCTGCTAAAACAATCCTTTATCCACTCCCATGTTATCTGTTATGTTTCCCTTTCCTTCTGAACATGAACTCACCACCTGCTGAAAGTGACTTGCTTTGGCTTTTGAAGTTGAAAATTTGACAGAATAGACCCAACCGTAGAAGCCCTTAACTTGGCTGATAGTTTTGTGGTCTTTTGACCTTGAGTAATTGCTTTATACCCCCACAGGGTATGTGTTTGAAGTTTTGAATGTTCTTCCGTATGTGTCTTCGATTTGATTGTCCAATTGTCATCAAAGTGGAATATACATCGGAACGCCTCCGGTTCGTTTTGGTAAAAACAAGTTCCTAACGGTAGTGTGGCCGAGTGGTCAAAGGCGCTGGATTAAGGCTCCAGTCTCTTAGGTGGCGTGGGTTCAAATCCCACCACTGCCAAAAGACTACAGTTGAATGTATTGGCTACTTGCAGCTGATCTACTATAAGAAGATCTCTTGTTGATCGCAACAGCCAGCTAAGCTCTGCAGCATTAGGAATGTCCAATGAAGCGTGCAGGAGGTACTTTGTCTCCAGTCTCGTTTTCAAACAAGGTAACACTGTGCACCTTCCCATTGAGGCACATTGCTTCACATTTGCCAATCTTTTCCTCCAAGTCCAGTTGATTTAACTGATAAGCAAACCCAAGAAACCATAGACTGTGTTCATCTGAAACTGGTTCAGTGTATAAGAGCAGAGTGGCGCAGCGGAAGCGTGCTGGGCCCATAACCCAGAGGTCGATGGATCGAAACCATCCTCTGCTAAAACAATCCTTTATCCACTCCCATGTTATCTGTTATGTTTCCCTTTCCTTCTGAACATGAACTCACCACCTGCTGAAAGTGACTTGCTTTGGCTTTTGAAGTTGAAAATTTGACAGAATAGACCCAACCGTAGAAGCCCTTAACTTGGCTGATAGTTTTGTGGTCTTTTGACCTTGAGTAATTGCTTTATACCCCCACTGGCTATGTGTTTGAAGTTTTGAATGTTCTTTCGTATGTGTCTTCGATTCGATTGTCCAATTGTCTTCAAAGTGGAACATACATCTGAACACCTAAGGTTCGTTTTGGTAAGAACTAGTTCCTAATGGTAGTGTGGCCGAGTGGTCAAAGGCGCTGGATTTAGTCTCCAGTCTCTTAGGAGGCGTGGGTTCAAATCCCACCACTGCCAAAAGACTGTCAGTTGAATGTATTGGCTACTTGCAGCTGATCTACTATAAGAAGATATCTTGTTGTTCAAAACTATAACAAGAAGCTAAGCTCTGTAGCGTAAGGAATGTCCAATGAAGCGTGCAGGAGGTAGTTTCTCTCCAGTCTCGTTTTCAAACAAGGTAACACTGTGCAGCCTTCCCATTGAGGAACATTGCTTCACATTTGCCAATCTTTTTCTCCAAGTCCAGTTGATTTAATTGATAAGCAAACCCAAAAAACCATAGACTGTGTTCATCTGAAACTGGTTCAGTGTATAAGAGCAGAGTGGCGCAGCGGAAGCGTGCTGGGCCCATAACCCAGAGGTCGATGGATCGAAACCATCCTCTGCTAAAACAATCCTTTATCCACTCCCATGTTATCTGTTATGTTTCCCTTTCCTTCTGAACATGAACTCACCTCCTGCTGAAAGTGACTTGCTTTGGCTTTTGAAATTGAAAATTTGACAGAATAGACCCAACAGTTGAATCCCTTAACTTGGCTGATAGTTTTGTGGTCTTTTGATCTTGAGTAATTGCTTTATACCCCCACTGGCTATGTGTTTGAAGTTTTGAATGTTCTTTCGTATGTGTCTTCGATTCGATTGTCCAATTGTCTTCAAAGTGGAACATACATTTGAACGCCTAAGCTTCGTTTTGGTAAGAAGTAGTTCCTACGGTAGTGTGGCCGAGTTGTCAAAGGCCCTGGATTAAGGCTCCAGTCTCTTAGGAGGCGTGGGTTCAAATCCCACCTCTGCCAAAAGACTGTCAGTTGAATGTATTGGCTACTTGCAGCTGATCTACTATAAGAAGATCTTTTGTTATTCAAAACTACAACAGCCAGCTAAGCTCTGTAGAATAAGGAATGTTAAATGAAGCGTGCAGGAGGTAGTTTTTCTCCAGTCTAGTTTTCAAACAAGGTAACACTGTGCACCTTCCCTTTGAGGCACATTGCTTCACATTTGCCAATCTTTTCCTCCAAGTCCAGTTGAGTTAACTGATAAGCAAACCCATGACACCATAGACTGTGTTCATCTGAAACTGGTTCAGTGTATAAGAGCAGAGTGGCACAGCGGAAGCGTGCTGGGCCCATAATCCAGAGGTCGATGGATCGAAACCATCCTCTGCTAAAGGAATCCTTTATCCACTCCCATGTTATCTGTTATGTTTCCCTTTCCTTCTGAACATGAACTCACCTCCTGCTGAAAGTGACTTGCTTTGGCTTTTGAAATTGAAAATTTGACAGAATAGACCCAGCAGTTGAAGCCCTTAACTTGGCTGATAGTTTTGTGGTCTTTTGATCTTGAGTAATTGCTTTATACCCCCACTGGCTATGTGTTTGAAGTTTTGAATGTTCTTTCGTATGTGTCTTCGATTCGATTGTCCAATTGTCTTCAAAGTGGAATATACATCTGAACGCCTCCGGTTTGTTTTGGTAAAAACTAGTTCCTAACGGTAGTGTGGCCGAGTGGTCAAAGGCGCTGGATTAAGGCTCCAGTCTCTTAGGAGGCGTGGGTTCAAATCCCACCACTGCCAAAAGACTGTCAGTTGAATGTATTGGCTACTTGCAGCTGATCTACTATAAGAAGATCTCTTGTTATTCAAAACTGCAACAGCCAGCTAAGCTATGTAGCATAAGTAATGTCCAATGAAGCATGCAGGAGGTAGTTTCTCTCCAGTCTCGTTTTCAAACAAGGTAACACTGTGCACCTTCCGATTGAGGAACATTGCTTCACATTTGCCAATATTTTCCTCCATGTCCAGTTAACGTAACTGATAACCAAACCCAAGAAACCATAGACTGTCTTCATCTGAAACTGGTTCAGTGTATAAGAGCAGAGTGGCGCAGCGGAAGCATGCTGGGCCCATAACCCAGAGGTCGATGGATCGAAACCATCCTCTGCTAAAACAATCCTTTATCCACTCCCATGTTATCTGTTATGTTTCCCTTTCCTTCTGAACATGAACTCACCTCCTGCTGAAAGTGACTTGCTTTGGCTTTTGAAATTGAAAATTTGACAGAATAGACCCAACAGTTGAAGCCCTTAACTTGGCTGATAGTTTTGTGGTCTTTTGATCTTGAGTAATTGCTTTATACCCCCACTGGCTATGTGTTTGAAGTTTTGAATGTTCTTTCGTATGTGTCTTCGATTCGATTGTCCAATTGTCTTCAAAGTGGAACATACATCTGAACGCCTCCGGTTCGTTTTGGTAAAGTAGTTCCTAACGGTAGTGTGGCCGAGAGGTCAAAGGCGCTGGATTAAGGCTCCAGTCTCTTAGGAGGCGTGGGTTCAAATCCCACCACTGCCAAAAGACTGTCAGTTGAATGTATTGGCTACTTGCAGCTGATCTACTATAAGAAGATATCTTGTTGTTCAAAACTGCCACAGCCAGCTAAGCTCTGTAGCATAAGGAATGTCCAATGAAGCGTGCAGGAGGTAGTTTCACTCCAGTCTCGTTTTCAAACAAGGTAACACTGTGCACCTTCCCATTGAGGCACATTGCTTCACATTTGCCAATCTTTTCCTCCAAGTCCAGTTGATTTAACTGATAAGCAAACCCAAGAAACCATAGACTGTGTTCATCTGAAACTGGTTCAGTGTATAAGAGCAGAGTGGCGCAGCATAAGCGTGCTGGGCCCATAACCCAGAGGTCGATGGATCGAAACCATCCTCTGCTAAAACAATCCTTTATCCACTCCCATGTTATCTGTTATGTTTCCCTTTCCTTCTGAACATGAACTAAACTACTGCTGAAAGTGACTTGCTTTGGCTTTTGAAATTGAAAATTTGACAGAATAGACCCAAGAGTTGAAGCCCTTAACTTGGCTGATAGTTTTGTGGTCTTTGGACCTTGAGTAATTGCTTTATACCCCCACAGGGTATGTGTTTGAAGTTTTGAATGTTCTTCCGTATGTGTCTTCGATTTGATTGTCCAATTGTCATCAAAGTGGAATATACATCTGAACGCCTCCGGTTCGTTTTGGTAAAGTAGTTCATAACGGTAGTGTGGCCGAGTGGTCAAAGGCGCTGGATTAAGGCTCCAGTCTCTTAGGAGGCGTGTGTTCAAATCCCACCACTGCCAAAAGACTGTCAGTTGAATGTATTGGCTACTTGCAGCTGATCTACTATAAGAAGATCTCTTGTTGTTCAAAACTGCCACAGCCAGCTAAGCTCTGTAGCATAAGGAATGTCCAATGAAGCGTGCAGGAGGTAGTTTCTCTCCAGTCTCGTTTTCAAACAAGGTAACACTGTGCACCTTCCCATTGAGGCACATTGCTTCACATTTGCCAATCTTTAACTCCAAGTCCAGTTGATTTAACTGATAAGCAAACCCAAGAAACCATAGACTGTGTTCATCTGAAACTGGTTCAGTGTATAAGAGCAGAGTGGCGCAGCGGAAGCGTGCTGGGCCCATAACCCAGAGGTCGATGGATCGAAACCATCCTCTGCTAAAACAATCCTTTATCCACTCCCATGTTATCTGTTATGTTTCCCTTTCCTTCTGAACATGAACTCACCTCCTGCTGAAAGTGACTTGCTTTGGCTTTTGAAATTGAAAATTTGACAGAATAGACCCAACAGTTGAAGCCCTTAACTTGGCTGATAGTTTTGTGGTCTTTTGATCTTGAGTAATTGCTTTATACCCCCACTGGCTATGTGTTTGAAGTTTTGAATGTTCTTTCGTATGTGTCTTCGATTCGATTGTCCAATTGTCTTCAAAGTGGAACATACATCTGAACGACTCAGGTTCGTTTAGGTAAAAACTAGTTCCTAACGGTAGTGTGGCCGAGTGGTCAAAGGTGCTGGATTAAGGCTCCAGTCTCTTAGGAGGCGTGGGTTCAAATCCCACCACTGTCAGTTGAATGTATTGGCTACTTGCAGCTGATCTACTATAAGAAGATCTCTTGTTATTCAAAACTGCAACAGCCAGCTAAGCTATGTAGCATAAGTAATGTCCAATGAAGCATGCAGGAGGTAGTTTCTCTCCAGTCTCGTTTTCAAACAAGGTAACACTGTGCACCTTCCGATTGAGGAACATTGCTTCACATTTGCCAATATTTTCCTCCATGTCCAGTTAACGTAACTGATAACCAAACCCAAGAAACCATAGACTGTCTTCATCTGAAACTGGTTCAGTGTATAAGAGCAGAGTGGCGCAGCGGAAGCATGCTGGGCCCATAACCCAGAGGTCGATGGATCGAAACCATCCTCTGCTAAAGGAATGCTTTATCCACTCCCATGTTATCTGTTATGTTTCCCTTTCCTTCTGAACATGAACTCACCACCTGCTGAAAGTGACTTGCTTTGGCTTTTGAAGTTGAAAATGTGACAGAATAGACCCAAGATTTGAAGCCCTTAACTTGGCTGATAGTTTTGTGGTCTTTTGACCTTGAGTAATTGCTTTATATCCCCGCAGGGTATGTGTTTGAAGTTTCCAATGTTCTTCCGTATGTGTCTTCGATTTGATTGTCCAATTGTCATCAAAGTGGAATATACATCTGAACGCCTCCGGTTTGTTTTGGTAAAAACTAGTTCCTAATGGTAGTGTGGCCGAGTGGTCAAAGGCGCTGGATTAAGGCTCCAGTCTCTTAGGAGGCGTGGGTTCAAATCCCACCACTGCCAAAAGAATACAGTTGAATGTATTTGCTACTTGCAGCTGATCTACTATAAGAAGATATCTTGTTGTTCAAAACTATAACAAGAAGCTAAGCTCTGTAGCATAAGGAATTTCCAATGATTCGTGCAGGAGGTAGTTTCTCTCCAGTCTTGTTTTCAAACAAGGTAACACTGTGCACCTTCCCATTCACATTTGCCAATCTTTTCCTCCAAGTCCAGTTGATTTAACTGATAAGCAAACCCAAGAAACCATAGACTGTGTTCATCTGAAACTGGTTCAGTGTATAAGAGCAGAGTGGCGCAGCGGAAGCGTGCTGGGCCCATAACCCAGAGGTCGATGGATCGAAACCATCCTCTGCTAAAACAATCCTTTATCCACTCCCATGTTATCTGTTATGTTTCCCTTTCCTTCTGAACATGAACTCACCACCTGCTGAAAGTGACTTGCTTTGGCTTTTGAAGTTGAAAATTTGACAGAATAGACCCAACCGTAGAAGCCCTTAACTTGGCTGATAGTTTTGTGGTCTTTTGACCTTGAGTAATTGCTTTATACCCCCACAGGGTATGTGTTTGAAGTTTTGAATGTTCTTCCGTATGTGTCTTCGATTTGATTGTCCAATTGTCATCAAAGTGGAATATACATCGGAACGCCTCCGGTTCGTTTTGGTAAAAACAAGTTCCTAACGGTAGTGTGGCCGAGTGGTCAAAGGCGCTGGATTAAGGCTCCAGTCTCTTAGGTGGCGTGGGTTCAAATCCCACCACTGCCAAAAGACTACAGTTGAATGTATTGGCTACTTGCAGCTGATCTACTATAAGAAGATCTCTTGTTGATCGCAACAGCCAGCTAAGCTCTGCAGCATTAGGAATGTCCAATGAAGCGTGCAGGAGGTACTTTGTCTCCAGTCTCGTTTTCAAACAAGGTAACACTGTGCACCTTCCCATTGAGGCACATTGCTTCACATTTGCCAATCTTTTCCTCCAAGTCCAGTTGATTTAACTGATAAGCAAACCCAAGAAACCATAGACTGTGTTCATCTGAAACTGGTTCAGTGTATAAGAGCAGAGTGGCGCAGCGGAAGCGTGCTGGGCCCATAACCCAGAGGTCGATGGATCGAAACCATCCTCTGCTAAAACAATCCTTTATCCACTCCCATGTTATCTGTTATGTTTCCCTTTCCTTCTGAACATGAACTCACCACCTGCTGAAAGTGACTTGCTTTGGCTTTTGAAGTTGAAAATTTGACAGAATAGACCCAACCGTAGAAGCCCTTAACTTGGCTGATAGTTTTGTGGTCTTTTGACCTTGAGTAATTGCTTTATACCCCCACTGGCTATGTGTTTGAAGTTTTGAATGTTCTTTCGTATGTGTCTTCGATTCGATTGTCCAATTGTCTTCAAAGTGGAACATACATCTGAACGCCTCCGGTTCGTTTTGGTAAAGAAGTTCCTAACGGTAGTGTGGCCGAGAGGTCAAAGGCGCTGGATTAAGGCTCCAGTCTCTTAGGAGGCGTGGGTTCAAATCCCACCACTGCCAAAAGACTGTCAGTTGAATGTATTGGCTACTTGCAGCTGATCTACTATAAGAAGATATCTTGTTGTTCAAAACTGCCACAGCCAGCTAAGCTCTGTAGCATAAGGAATGTCCAATGAAGCGTGCAGGAGGTAGTTTCACTCCAGTCTCGTTTTCAAACAAGGTAACACTGTGCACCTTCCCATTGAGGCACATTGCTTCACATTTGCCAATCTTTTCCTCCAAGTCCAGTTGATTTAACTGATAAGCAAACCCAAGAAACCATAGACTGTGTTCATCTGAAACTGGTTCAGTGTATAAGAGCAGAGTGGCGCAGCATAAGCGTGCTGGGCCCATAACCCAGAGGTCGATGGATCGAAACCATCCTCTGCTAAAACAATCCTTTATCCACTCCCATGTTATCTGTTATGTTTCCCTTTCCTTCTGAACATGAACTCACCTACTGCTGAAAGTGACTTGCTTTGGCTTTTGAAATTGAAAATTTGACAGAATAGACCCAAGAGTTGAAGCCCTTAACTTGGCTGATAGTTTTGTGGTCTTTGGACCTTGAGTAATTGCTTTATACCCCCACAGGGTATGTGTTTGAAGTTTTGAATGTTCTTCCGTATGTGTCTTCGATTTGATTGTCCAATTGTCATCAAAGTGGAATATACATCTGAACGCCTCCGGTTCGTTTTGGTAAAGTAGTTCATAACGGTAGTGTGGCCGAGTGGTCAAAGGCGCTGGATTAAGGCTCCAGTCTCTTAGGAGGCGTGTGTTCAAATCCCACCACTGCCAAAAGACTGTCAGTTGAATGTATTGGCTACTTGCAGCTGATCTACTATAAGAAGATCTCTTGTTGTTCAAAACTGCCACAGCCAGCTAAGCTCTGTAGCATAAGGAATGTCCAATGAAGCATGCAGGAGGTATTTTCTCTCCAGTCTTGTTTTCAAACAAGGTAACACTGTGCACCTTCCCATTGAGGCACATTGCTTCACATTTGCCAATCTTTTCCTCCAAGTCCAGTTGATTTAACTGATAAGCAAACCCAAGAAACCATCGACTGTGTTCATCTGAAACTGGTTCAGTGTATAAGAGCAGAGTGGCGCAGCGGAAGCGTGCTGGGCCCATAACCCAGAGGTCGATGGATCGAAACCATCCTCTGCTAAAACAATCCTTTATCCACTCCCATGTTATCTGTTATGTTTCCCTTTCCTTCTGAACATGAACTCACCTCCTGCTGAAAGTGACTTGCTTTGGCTTTTGAAATTGAAAATTTGACAGAATAGACCCAACAGTTGAAGCCCTTAACTTGGCTGATAGTTTTGTGGTCTTTTGATCTTGAGTAATTGCTTTATACCCCCACTGGCTATGTGTTTGAAGTTTTGAATGTTCTTTCGTATGTGTCTTCGATTCGATTGTCCAATTGTCTTCAAAGCGGAACATACATCTGAACGCCTCAGGTTCGTTTAGGTAAAAACTAGTTCCTAACGGTAGTGTGGCCGAGTCGTCAAAGGTGCTGGATTAAGGCTCCAGTCTCTTAGGAGGCGTGGGTTCAAATCCCACCACCGCCAAAAGACTGTCAGTTGAATGTATTGGCTACTTGCAGCTGATCTACTATAAGAAGATCTCTTGTTATTCAAAACTGCAACAGCCAGCTAAGCTATGTAGCATAAGTAATGTCCAATGAAGCATGCAGGAGGTAGTTTCTCTCCAGTCTCGTTTTCAAACAAGGTAACACTGTGCACCTTCCGATTGAGGAACATTGCTTCACATTTGCCAATATTTTCCTCCATGTCCAGTTAACGTAACTGATAACCAAACCCAAGAAACCATAGACTGTCTTCATCTGAAACTGGTTCAGTGTATAAGAAAAGAGTGGCGCAGCGGAAGCGTGCTGGGCCCATAACCCAGAGGTCGATGGATCGAAACCATCCTCTGCTAAAGGAATCCTTTATCCACTCCCATGTTATCTGTTATGTTTCCCTTTCCTTCTGAACATGAACTCACCACCTGCTGAAAGTGACTTGCTTTGGCTTTTGAAGTTGAAAATGTGACAGAATAGACCCAAGAGTTGAAGCCCTTAACTTGGCTGATAGTTTTGTGGTCTTTTGACCTTGAGTAATTGCTTTATACCCCCACAGGGTATGTGTTTGAAGTTTTGAATGTTCTTCCGTATGTGTCTTCGATTTGATTGTCCAATTGTCATCAAAGTGGAATATACATCGGAACGCCTCCGGTTCGTTTTGGTAAAAACTAGTTCCTAACGGTAGTGTGGCCGAGTGGTCAAAGGCGCTGGATTAAGGCTCCAGTCTCTTAGGTGGCGTGGGTTCAAATCCCACCACTGCCAAAAGACTACAGTTGAATGTATTGGCTACTTGCAGCTGATCTACTATAAGAAGATCTCTTGTTGATCGCAACAGCCAGCTAAGCTCTGCAGCATTAGGAATGTCCAATGAAGCGTGCAGGAGGTACTTTGTCTCCAGTCTCGTTTTCAAACAAGGTAACACTGTGCACCTTCCCATTGAGGCACATTGCTTCACATTTGCCAATCTTTTCCTCCAAGTCCAGTTGATTTAACTGATAAGCAAACCCAAGAAACCATAGACTGTGTTCATCTGAAACTGGTTCAGTGTATAAGAGCAGAGTGGCGCAGCGGAAGCGTGCTGGGCCCATAACCCAGAGGTCGATGGATCGAAACCATCCTCTGCTAAAACAATCCTTTATCCACTCCCATGTTATCTGTTATGTTTCCCTTTCCTTCTGAACATGAACTCACCTCCTGCTGAAAGTGACTTGCTTTGGTTTTGAAATTGAAAATTTGACAGAATAGACCCAACAGTTGAAGCCCTTAACTTGGCTGATAGTTTTGTGGTCTTTTGATCTTGAGTAATTGCTTTATACCCCCACTGGCTATGTGTTTGAAGTTTTGAATGTTCTTTCGTATGTGTCTTCGATTCAATTGTCCAATTGTCTTCAAAGTGGAACATACATCTGAACGCCTCCGGTTCGTTTTGGTAAAGTAGTTCCTAACGGTAGTGTGGCCGAGAGGTCAAAGGCGCTGGATTAAGGCTCCAGTCTCTTAGGAGGCGTGGGTTCAAATCCCACCACTGCCAAAAGACTGTCAGTTGAATGTATTGGCTACTTGCAGCTGATCTACTATAAGAAGATATCTTGTTGTTCAAAACTGCCACAGCCAGCTAAGCTCTGTAGCATAAGGAATGTCCAATGAAGCGTGCAGGAGGTAGTTTCACTCCAGTCTCGTTTTCAAACAAGGTAACACTGTGCACCTTCCCATTGAGGCACATTGCTTCACATTTGCCAATCTTTTCCTCCAAGTCCAGTTGATTTAACTGATAAGCAAACCCAAGAAACCATAGACTGTGTTCATCTGAAACTGGTTCAGTGTATAAGAGCAGAGTGGCGCAGCATAAGCGTGCTGGGCCCATAACCCAGAGGTCGATGGATCGAAACCATCCTCTGCTAAAACAATCCTTTATCCACTTCCATGTTATCTGTTATGTTTCCCTTTCCTTCTGAACATGAACTCACCTACTGCTGAAAGTGACTTGCTTTGGCTTTTGAAATTGAAAATTTGACAGAATAGACCCAAGAGTTGAAGCCCTTAACTTGGCTGATAGTTTTGTGGTCTTTGGACCTTGAGTTATTGCTTTATACCCCCACAGGGTATGTGTTTGAAGTTTTGAATGTTCTTCCATATGTGTCTTCGATTTGATTGTCCAATTGTCATCAAAGTGGAATATACATCTGAACGCCTCCGGTTCGTTTTGGTAAAGTAGTTCATAACGGTAGTGTGGCCGAGTGGTCAAAGGCGCTGGATTAAGGCTCCAGTCTCTTAGGAGGCGTGTGTTCAAATCCCTAAAACTGCCAAAAGACTGTCAGTTGAATGTATTGGCTACTTGCAGCTGATCTACTATAAGAAGATCTCTTGTTGTTCAAAACTGCCACAGCCAGCTAAGCTCTGTAGCATAAGGAATGTCCAATGAAGCGTGCAGGAGGTAGTTTCTCTCCAGTCTCGTTTTCAAACAAGGTAACACTGTGCACCTTCCCATTGCTTCACATTTGCCAATCTTTAACTCCAAGTCCAGTTGATTTAACTGATAAGCAAACCCAAGAAACCATAGACTGTGTTCATCTGAAACTGGTTCAGTGTATAAGAGCAGAGTGGCGCAGCGGAAGCGTGCTGGGCCCATAATCCAGAGGTCGATGGATCGAAACCATCCTCTGCTAAAACAATCCTTTATCCACTCCCATGTTATCTGTTATGTTTCCCTTTCCTTCTGAACATGAACTCACCTCCTGCTGAAAGTGACTTGCTTTGGCTTTTGAAATTGAAAATTTGACAGAATAGACCCAACAGTTGAAGCCCTTAACTTGGCTGATAGTTTTGTGGTCTTTTCATCTTGAGTAATTGCTTTATACCCCCACTGGCTATGTGTTTGAAGTTTTGAATGTTCTTTCGTATGTGTCTTCGATTCGATTGTCCAATTGTCTTCAAAGTGGAACATACATCTGAACGCCTCAGGTTCGTTTAGGTAAAAACTAGTTCCTAACGGTAGTGTGGCCGAGTGGTCAAAGGTGCTGGATTAAGGCTCCAGTCTCTTAGGAGGCGTGGGTTCAAATCTCACCACTGCCAAAAGACTGTCAGTTGAATGTATTGGCTACTTGCAGCTGATCTACTATAAGAAGATCTCTTGTTATTCAAAACTGCAACAGCCAGCTAAGCTATGTAGCATAAGTAATGTCCAATGAAGCATGCAGGAGGTAGTTTCTCTCCAGTCTCGTTTTCAAACAAGGTAACACTGTGCACCTTCCGATTGAGGAACATTGCTTCACATTTGCCAATATTTTCCTCCATGTCCAGTTAACGTAACTGATAACCAAACCCAAGAAACCATAGACTGTCTTCATCTGAAACTGGTTCAGTGTATAAGAGCAGAGTGGCGCAGCGGAAGCATGCTGGGCCCATAACCCAGAGGTCGATGGATCGAAACCATCCTCTGCTAAAGGAATGCTTTATCCACTCCCATGTTATCTGTTATGTTTCCCTTTCCTTCTGAACATGAACTCACCACCTGCTGAAAGTGACTTGCTTTGGCTTTTGAAGTTGAAAATGTGACAGAATAGACCCAAGAGTTGAAGCCCTTAACTTGGCTGATAGTTTTGTGGTCTTTTGACCTTGAGTAATTGCTTTATACCCCCACAGGGTATGTGTTTGAAGTTTTGAATGTTCTTCCGTATGTGTCTTCGATTTGATTGTCCAATTGTCATCAAAGTGGAATATACATCGGAACGCCTCCGGTTCGTTTGGTTAAAACTAGTTCCTAACGGTAGTGTGGCCAAGTGGTCAAAGGTGCTGGATTAAGGCTCCAGTCTCTTAGGTGGCGTGGGTTCAAATCCCACCACTGCCAAAAGACTACAGTTGAATGTATTGGCTACTTGCAGCTGATCTACTATAAGAAGATCTCTTGTTGATCGCAACAGCCAGCTAAGCTCTGCAGCATTAGGAATGTCCAATGAAGCGTGCAGGAGGTACTTTGTCTCCAGTCTCGTTTTGAAACAAGGTAACACAGTGCACCTTCCCATTGAGGCACATTGCTTCACATTTGCCAATCTTTTCCTCCAAGTCCAGTTGATTTAACTGATAAGCAAACCCAAGAAACCATAGACTGTGTTCATCTGAAACTGGTTCAGTGTATAAGAGCAGAGTGGCGCAGCGGAAGCGTGCTGGGCCCATAACCCAGAGGTCGATGGATCGAAACCATCCTCTGCTAAAGGAATCCTTTATCCACTCCCATGTTATCTGTTATGTTTCCCTTTCCTTCTGAACATGAACTCACCACCTGCTGAAAGTGACTTGCTTTGGCTTTTGAAGTTGAAAATGTGAAAGAATAGACCCAAGAGTTAAAGCCCTTAACTTGGCTGATAGTTTAGTGGTCTTTTGACCTTGAGTAATTGCTTTATACCCCCGCAGGGTATGTGTTTGAAGTTTCGAATGTTCTTCCGTATGTGTCTTCGATTTGATTGTCCAATTGTCATCAAAGTGGAATATACATCTGAACACCTCTGGTTCGTTTTGGTAAAAACTAGTTCCTAACGGTAGTGTGGCCGAGTGGTCAAAGGCGCTGGATTTAGGCTCCAGTCTCTCAGGAGGCGTGGGTTCAAATCCCACCACTGCCAAAAGACTGTCCGATTAATGTATTGGCTACTTGCTGCTGATCTACTATAAGAAGATCTCTTGTTGTTCAAAACTATACCAAGAAGCTAAGCTCTGTAGCATAAGGAATGTCCAATGAAACGTGTGTCTGTTATGTTTCCCTTTCCTTCTGAACATGAACTCACCACCTGCTGAAAGTGACTTGCTTTGGCTTTTGAAGTTGAAAATGTGACAGAATAGACCCAAGAGTTGAAGCCCTTAACTTGGCTGATAGTTTTGTGGTCTTTTGATCTTGAGTAATTGCTTTATACCCCCACTGGCTATGTGTTTGAAGTGTTGAATGTTCTTCCGTATGTGTCTTCGATTTGATTGTCTAATTGTCATCAAAGTGGAATATACATCTGAACGCCTCCGGTTCGTTTAGGTAAGAACTAGTTCCTAACGGTAGTGTGGCCGAGTGGTCAAAGGTGCTGGATTAAGGCTCCAGTCTCTAAGGAGGCGTGGGTTCAAATCCCACCACTGCCAAAAGACTGTCAATTGAATGTATTGGCTACTTGCAGCTGATGTACTATAATAGGATCTCTTGTTATTCAAAACTGCAACAGCCAGCTAAGCTATGTAGCATAAGCAATGTCCAATGAAGCGTGCAGGAGGTAGTTTCTCTCCAGTCTCGTTTTCAAACAAGGTAACACTGTGCACCTTCCCATTTAGGCACATTGCTTCACATTTGCCAATCTTTAACTCCAAGTCCAGTTGATTTAACTGATAAGCAAACCCAAGAAACCATAGACTGTGTTCATCTGAAACTGGTTCAGTGTATAAGAGCAGAGTGGCGCAGCGGAAGCGTGCTGGGCCCATAACCCAGAGGTCGATGGATCGAAACCATCCTCTGCTAAAACAAGCCTTTATCCACTCCCATGTTATCTGTTATGTTTCCCTTTCCTTCTGAACATGAACTCACCTCCTGCTGAAAGTGACTTGCTTTGGCTTTTGAAATTGAAAATTTGACAGAATAGACTCAACAGTTGAAGCCGTTAACTTGGCTAGTAGTTTTGTGGTCTTTTGATCTTGAGTAATTGCTTTATACCCCCACTGGCTTTGTGTTTGAAGTTTTGAATGTTCTTCCGTATGTGTCTTCGATTTGATTGTCCAATTGTCTTCAAAGTGGAACATACATCTGAACGCCTCCGGTTCGTTTTGGTAAAAACTAGTTCCGAACGATAGTGTGGCCGAGTGGTCAAAGGCGCTGGATTAAGGCTCCAGTCTCTTAGGAGGCGTGGGTTCAAATCCCACCACTGCCAAAAGACTGTCAGTTGAATGTATTGGCTACTTGCAGCTGATCTACTATAAGAAGATATTTTGTTGTTCAAAACTATAACAAGAAGCTAAGCTCTGTAGCATAAGGAATTTCCAATGATTCGTGCAGGAGGTAGTTTCTCTCCAGTCTCGTTTTCAAACAAGGTAACACTGTGCACCTTCCGATTGAGGAACATTGCTTCACATTTGCCAATATTTTCCTCCATGTCCAGTTAATGTAACTGATAACCAAACCCAAGAAACCATAGACTGTCTTCATCTGAAACTGGTTCAGTGTATAAGAGCAGAGTGGCGCAGCGGAAGCGTGCTGGGCCCATAACCCAGAGGTCGATGGATCGAAACCATCCTCTGCTAAAGGAATCCTTTATCCACTCCCATGTTATCTGTTATGTTTCCCTTTCCTTCTGAACATGAACTCACCACCTGCTGAAAGTGACTTGCTTTGGCTTTTGAAGTTGAAAATGTGACAGAATAGACCCAAGAGTTGAAGCCCTTAACTTGGCTGATAGTTTTGTGGTCTTTTGACCTTGAGTAATTGCTTTATACCCCCACAGGGTATGTGTTTGAAGTTTTGAATGTTCTTCCGTATGTGTCTTCGATTTGATTGTCCAATTGTCATCAAAGTGGAATATACATCGGAACGCCTCCGGTTCGTTTTGGTAAAAACTAGTTCCTAACGGTAGTGTGGCCGAGTGGTCAAAGGCGCTGGATTAAGGCTCCAGTCTCTTAGGAGGCGTGGGTTCAAATCCCACCACTGCCAAAAGACTGTCAGTTGAATGTATAGGCTACTTGCAGCTGATCTACTATAAGAAGATATCTTGTTGTTCAAAACTATAACAAGAAGCTAAGCTCTGTAGCATAAGGAATTTCCAATGATTCGTGCAGGAGGTAGTTTCTCTCCAGTCTCGTTTTCAAACAAGGTAACACTGTGCACCTTCCCATTGAGGCACATTGCTTCACATTTGCCAATCTTTTCCTCCAAGTCCAGTTGATTTAACTGATAAGCAAACCCAAGAAACCATAGACTGTGTTCATCTGAAACTGGTTCAGTGTATAAGAGCAGAGTGGCGCAGCGGAAGCGTGCTGGGCCCATAACCCAGAGGTCGATGGATCGAAACCATCCTCTGCTAAAACAATCCTTTATCCACTCCCATGTTATCTGTTATGTTTCCCTTTCCTTCTGAACATGAACTCACCACCTGCTGAAAGTGACTTGCTTTGGCTTTTGAAGTTTAAAATTTGACAGAATAGACCCAACCGTAGAAGCCCTTAACTTGGCTGATAGTTTTGTGGTCTTTTGACCTTGAGTAATTGCTTTATACCCCCACTGGCTATGTGTTTGAAGTTTTGAATGTTCTTTCGTATGTGTCTTCGATTCGATTGTCCAATTGTCTTCAAAGTGGAACATACATCTGAACGCCTCCGGTTCGTTTTGGTAAAGATGTTCCTAACGGTAGTGTGGCCGAGAGGTCAAAGGCGCTGGATTAAGGCTCCAGTCTCTTAGGAGGCGTGGGTTCAAATCCCACCACTGCCAAAAGACTGTCAGTTGAATGTATTGGCTACTTGCAGCTGATCTACTATAAGAAGATATCTTGTTGTTCAAAACTGCCACAGCCAGCTAAGCTCTGTAGCATAAGGAATGTCCAATGAAGCGTGCAGGAGGTAGTTTCACTCCAGTCTCGTTTTCAAACAAGGTAACACTGTGCACCTTCCCATTGAGGCACATTGCTTCACATTTGCCAATCTTTTCCTCTAAGTCCAGTTGATTTAACTGATAAGCAAACCCAAGAAACCATAGACTGTGTTCATCTGAAACTGGTTCAGTGTATAAGAGCAGAGTGGCGCAGCATAAGCGTGCTGGGCCCATAACCCAGAGGTCGATGGATCGAAACCATCCTCTGCTAAAGGAATCCTTTATCCACTCCCATGTTATCTGTTATGTTTCCCTTTCCTTCTGAACATGAACTCACCACCTGCTGAAAGTGACTTGCTTTGGCTTTTGAAGTTGAAAATGTGACAGAATAGACCCAAGAGTTGAAGCCCTTAACTTGGCTGATAGTTTTGTGGTCTTTGGACCTTGAGTAATTGCTTTATACCCCCACAGGGTATGTGTTTGAAGTTTTGAATGTTCTTCCGTATGTGTCTTCGATTTGATTGTCCAATTGTCATCAAAGTGGAATATACATCTGAACGCCTCCGGTTCGTTTTGGTAAAGTAGTTCCTAACGGTAGTGTGGCCGAGTGGTCAAAGGCGCTGGATTAAGGCTCCAGTCTCTTAGGAGGCGTGGGTTCAAATCCCACCACTGCCAAAAGACTGTCAGTTGAATGTATTGGCTACTTGCAGCTGATCTACTATAAGAAGATATCTTGTTGTTCAAAACTGCCACAGCCAGCTAAGCTCTGTAGCATAAGGAATGTCCAATGAAGCGTGCAGGAGGTAGTTTCTCTCCAGTCTTGTTTTCAAACAAGGTAACACTGTGCACCTTCCATTGAGGCACATTGCTTCACATTTGCCAATCTTTTCCTCCAAGTCCAGTTGATTTAACTGATAAGCAAACCCAAGAAACCATAGACTGTGTTCATCTGAAACTGGTTCAGTGTATAAGAGCAGAGTGGCGCAGCATAAGCGTGCTGGGCCCATAACCCAGAGGTCGATGGATCGAAACCATCCTCTGCTAAAACAATCCTTTATCCACTTCCATGTTATCTGTTATGTTTCCCTTTCCTTCTGAACATGAACTCACCTACTGCTGAAAGTGACTTGCTTTGGCTTTTGAAATTGAAAATTTGACAGAATAGACCCAAGAGTTGAAGCCCTTAACTTGGCTGATAGTTTTGTGGTCTTTGGACCTTGAGTAATTGCTTTATACCCCCACAGGGTATGTGTTTGAAGTTTTGAATGTTCTTCCATATGTGTCTTCGATTTGATTGTCCAATTGTCATCAAAGTGGAATATACATCTGAACGCCTCCGGTTCGTTTTGGTAAAGTAGTTCATAACGGTAGAGTGGCCGAGTGGTCAAAGGCGCTGGATTAAGGCTCCAGTCTCTTAGGAGGCGTGTGTTCAAATCCCACCACTGCCAAAAGACTGTCAGTTGAATGTATTGGCTACTTGCAGCTGATCTACTATAAGAAGATCTCTTGTTGTTCAAAACTGCCACAGCCAGCTAAGCTCTGTAGCATAAGGAATGTCCAATGAAGCGTGCAGGAGGTAGTTTCTCTCCAGTCTCGTTTTCAAACAAGGTAACACTGTGCACCTTCCCATTGCTTCACATTTGCCAATCTTTAACTCCAAGTCCAGTTGATTTAACTGATAAGCAAACCCAAGAAACCATAGACTGTGTTCATCTGAAACTGGTTCAGTGTATAAGAGCAGAGTGGCGCAGCGGAAGCGTGCTGGGCCCATAATCCAGAGGTCGATGGATCGAAACCATCCTCTGCTAAAACAATCCTTTATCCACTCCCATGTTATCTGTTATGTTTCCCTTTCCTTCTGAACATGAACTCACCTCCTGCTGAAAGTGACTTGCTTTGGCTTTTGAAATTGAAAATTTGACAGAATAGACCCAACAGTTGAAGCCCTTAACTTGGCTGATAGTTTTGTGGTCTTTGGACCTTGAGTAATTGCTTTATACCCCCACAGGGTATGTGTTTGAAGTTTTG
This sequence comes from Limanda limanda, assembly GCF_963576545.1. Classification (NCBI taxonomy): domain Eukaryota; kingdom Metazoa; phylum Chordata; class Actinopteri; order Pleuronectiformes; family Pleuronectidae; genus Limanda; species Limanda limanda. The sequence goes on along the minus strand of NC_083645.1, from coordinate 5,917,381 downwards.
AATGTTCTTCCATATGTGTCTTCGATTTGATTGTCCAATTGTCATCAAAGTGGAATATACATCTGAACGCCTCCGGTTCGTTTTGGTAAAGTAGTTCATAACGGTAGAGTGGCCGAGTGGTCAAAGGCGCTGGATTAAGGCTCCAGTCTCTTAGGAGGCGTGTGTTCAAATCCCACCACTGCCAAAAGACTGTCAGTTGAATGTATTGGCTACTTGCAGCTGATCTACTATAAGAAGATCTCTTGTTGTTCAAAACTGCCACAGCCAGCTAAGCTCTGTAGCATAAGGAATGTCCAATGAAGCGTGCAGGAGGTAGTTTCTCTCCAGTCTCGTTTTCAAACAAGGTAACACTGTGCACCTTCCCATTGCTTCACATTTGCCAATCTTTAACTCCAAGTCCAGTTGATTTAACTGATAAGCAAACCCAAGAAACCATAGACTGTGTTCATCTGAAACTGGTTCAGTGTATAAGAGCAGAGTGGCGCAGCGGAAGCGTGCTGGGCCCATAATCCAGAGGTCGATGGATCGAAACCATTCTCTGCTAAAACAATCCTTTATCCACTCCCATGTTATCTGTTATGTTTCCCTTTCCTTCTGAACATGAACTCACCTCCTGCTGAAAGTGACTTGCTTTGGCTTTTGAAATTGAAAATTTGACAGAATAGACCCAACAGTTGAAGCCCTTAACTTGGCTGATAGTTTTGTGGTCTTTTGATCTTGAGTAATTGCTTTATACCCCCACTGGCTATGTGTTTGAAGTTTTGAATGTTCTTTCGTATGTGTCTTCGATTCGATTGTCCAATTGTCTTCAAAGTGGAACATACATCTGAACGCCTCAGGTTCGTTTAGGTAAAAACTAGTTCCTAACGGTAGTGTGGCCGAGTGGTCAAAGGTGCTGGATTAAGGCTCCAGTCTCTTAGGAGGCGTGGGTTCAAATCTCACCACTGCCAAAAGACTGTCAGTTGAATGTATTGGCTACTTGCAGCTGATCTACTATAAGAAGATCTCTTGTTATTCAAAACTGCAACAGCCAGCTAAGCTATGTAGCATAAGTAATGTCCAATGAAGCATGCAGGAGGTAGTTTCTCTCCAGTCTCGTTTTCAAACAAGGTAACACTGTGCACCTTCCGATTGAGGAACATTGCTTCACATTTGCCAATATTTTCCTCCATGTCCAGTTAACGTAACTGATAACCAAACCCAAGAAACCATAGACTGTCTTCATCTGAAACTGGTTCAGTGTATAAGAGCAGAGTGGCGCAGCGGAAGCATGCTGGGCCCATAACCCAGAGGTCGATGGATCGAAACCATCCTCTGCTAAAGGAATGCTTTATCCACTCCCATGTTATCTGTTATGTTTCCCTTTCCTTCTGAACATGAACTCACCACCTGCTGAAAGTGACTTGCTTTGGCTTTTGAAGTTGAAAATGTGACAGAATAGACCCAAGAGTTGAAGCCCTTAACTTGGCTGATAGTTTTGTGGTCTTTTGACCTTGAGTAATTGCTTTATACCCCCACAGGGTATGTGTTTGAAGTTTTGAATGTTCTTCCGTATGTGTCTTCGATTTGATTGTCCAATTGTCATCAAAGTGGAATATACATCGGAACGCCTCCGGTTCGTTTTGGTAAAAACTAGTTCCTAACGGTAGTGTGGCCAAGTGGTCAAAGGTGCTGGATTAAGGCTCCAGTCTCTTAGGTGGCGTGGGTTCAAATCCCACCACTGCCAAAAGACTACAGTTGAATGTATTGGCTACTTGCAGCTGATCTACTATAAGAAGATCTCTTGTTGATCGCAACAGCCAGCTAAGCTCTGCAGCATTAGGAATGTCCAATGAAGCGTGCAGGAGGTACTTTGTCTCCAGTCTCGTTTTCAAACAAGGTAACACTGTGCACCTTCCCATTGAGGCACATTGCTTCACATTTGCCAATCTTTTCCTCCAAGTCCAGTTGATTTAACTGATAAGCAAACCCAAGAAACCATAGACTGTGTTCATCTGAAACTGGTTCAGTGTATAAGAGCAGAGTGGCGCAGCGGAAGCGTGCTGGGCCCATAACCCAGAGGTCGATGGATCGAAACCATCCTCTGCTAAAACAATCCTTTATCCACTCCCATGTTATCTGTTATGTTTCCCTTTCCTTCTGAACATGAACTCACCACCTGCTGAAAGTGACTTGCTTTGGCTTTTGAAATTGAAAATGTGACAGAATAGACCCAAGAGTTGAAGCCCTTAACTTGGCTGATAGTTTTGTGGTCTTTTGACCTTGAGTAATTGCTTTATACCCCCGCAGGGTATGTGTTTGAAGTTTCCAATGTTCTTCCGTATGTGTCTTCGATTTGATTGTCCAATTGTCATCAAAGTGGAATATACATCTGAACGCCTCCGGTTTGTTTTGGTAAAAACTAGTTCCCAACGGTAGTGTGGCCGAGTGGTCAAAGGTGCTGGATTAAGGCTCCAGTCTCTTAGGAGGCGTGGGTTCAAATCTCACCACTGCCAAAAGACTGTCAGTTGAATGTATTGGCTACTTGCAGCTGATCTACTATAAGAAGATCTCTTGTTATTCAAAACTGCAACAGCCAGCTAAGCTATGTAGCATAAGTAATGTCCAATGAAGCATGCAGGAGGTAGTTTCTCTCCAGTCTCGTTTTCAAACAAGGTAACACTGTGCACCTTCCGATTGAGGAACATTGCTTCACATTTGCCAATATTTTCCTCCATGTCCAGTTAACGTAACTGATAACCAAACCCAAGAAACCATAGACTGTCTTCATCTGAAACTGGTTCAGTGTATAAGAGCAGAGTGGCGCAGCGGAAGCATGCTGGGCCCATAACCCAGAGGTCGATGGATCGAAACCATCCTCTGCTAAAGGAATGCTTTATCCACTCCCATGTTATCTGTTATGTTTCCCTTTCCTTCTGAACATGAACTCACCACCTGCTGAAAGTGACTTGCTTTGGCTTTTGAAGTTGAAAATGTGACAGAATAGACCCAAGAGTTGAAGCCCTTAACTTGGCTGATAGTTTTGTGGTCTTTTGACCTTGAGTAATTGCTTTATACCCCCACAGGGTATGTGTTTGAAGTTTTGAATGTTCTTCCGTATGTGTCTTCGATTTGATTGTCCAATTGTCATCAAAGTGGAATATACATCGGAACGCCTCCGGTTCGTTTTGGTAAAAACTAGTTCCTAACGGTAGTGTGGCCAAGTGGTCAAAGGTGCTGGATTAAGGCTCCAGTCTCTTAGGTGGCGTGGGTTCAAATCCCACCACTGCCAAAAGACTACAGTTGAATGTATTGGCTACTTGCAGCTGATCTACTATAAGAAGATCTCTTGTTGATCGCAACAGCCAGCTAAGCTCTGCAGCATTAGGAATGTCCAATGAAGCGTGCAGGAGGTACTTTGTCTCCAGTCTCGTTTTCAAACAAGGTAACACTGTGCACCTTCCCATTGAGGCACATTGCTTCACATTTGCCAATCTTTTCCTCCAAGTCCAGTTGATTTAACTGATAAGCAAACCCAAGAAACCATAGACTGTGTTCATCTGAAACTGGTTCAGTGTATAAGAGCAGAGTGGCGCAGCGGAAGCGTGCTGGGCCCATAACCCAGAGGTCGATGGATCGAAACCATCCTCTGCTAAAACAATCCTTTATCCACTCCCATGTTATCTGTTATGTTTCCCTTTCCTTCTGAACATGAACTCACCACCTGCTGAAAGTGACTTGCTTTGGCTTTTGAAATTGAAAATGTGACAGAATAGACCCAAGATTTGAAGCCCTTAACTTGGCTGATAGTTTTGTGGTCTTTTGACCTTGAGTAATTGCTTTATACCCCCGCAGGGTATGTGTTTGAAGTTTCCAATGTTCTTCCGTATGTGTCTTCGATTTGATTGTCCAATTGTCATCAAAGTGGAATATACATCTGAACGCCTCCGGTTTGTTTTGGTAAAAACTAGTTCCCAACGGTAGTGTGGCCGAGTGGTCAAAGGCGCTGGATTAAGGCTCCAGTCTCTTAGGAGGCGTGGGTTCAAATCCCACCACTGCCAAAAGACTGTCAGTTGAATGTATTGGCTACTTGCAGCTGATCTACTATAAGAAGATATTTTGTTGTTCAAAACTATAACAAGAAGCTAAGCTCTGTAGCATAAGGAATTTCCAATGATTCGTGCAGGAGGTAGTTTCTCTCCAGTCTCGTTTTCAAACAAGGTAACACTGTGCACCTTCCGATTGAGGAACATTGCTTCACATTTGCCAATATTTTCCTCCATGTCCAGTTAATGTAACTGATAACCAAACCCAAGAAACCATAGACTGTCTTCATCTGAAACTGGTTTAGTGTATAAGAGCAGAGTGGCGCACCGGAAGCGTGCTGGGCCCATAACCCAGAGGTTGTTGGATCGAAACCATCCTCTGCTAAAGGAATCCTTTATCCACTCCCATGTTATCTGTTATGTTTCCCTTTCCTTCTGAACATGAACTCCCCACCTGCTGAAAGTGACTTGCTTTGGCTTTTGAAGTTGAAAATGTGACAGAATAGACCTAAGAGTTGAAGCCCTTAACTTGGCTGATAGTTTTGTGGTCTTTTGACCTTGAGTAATTGCTTTATACCCCCACTGGCTATGTGTTTGAAGTTTTGAATGTTCTTTCGTATGTGTCTTCGATTCGATTGTCCAATTGTCTTCAAAGTGGAACATACATCTGAACGCCTCCGCTTCGTTTTGGTAAAAACTAGTTCCTAACGGTAGAGTGGCCGAGTGGTCAAGGGTGCTGGATTAAGGCTCCAGTCTCTTAGGAGGCGTGGGTTCAAATCCCACCACTGCCAAAAGACTACTGTTGAATGTATTGGCTACTTGCAGCTGATCTACTATAAGAAGATCTCTTGTTGATCGCAACAGCCAGCTAAGCTCTGCAGCATTAGGAATGTCCAATGAAGCGTGCAGGAGGTACTTTCTCTCCAGTCTCGTTTTCAAACAAGGTAACACTGTGCACCTTCCCATTGAGGCACATTGCTTCACATTTGCCAATCTTTTCCTCCAAGTCCAGTTGATTTAACTGATAAGCAAACCCAAGAAACCATAGACTGTGTTCATCTGAAACTGGTTCAGTGTATAAGAGCAGAGTGGCGCAGCGGAAGCGTGCTGGGCCCATAACCCAGAGGTCGATGGATCGAAACCATCCTCTGCTAAAACAATCCTTTATCCACTCCCATGTTATCTGTTATGTTTCCCTTTCCTTCTGAACATGAACTCACCTCCTGCTGAAAGTGACTTGCTTTGGCTTTTGAAATTGAAAATTTGACAGAATAGACCCAACAGTTGAAGCCCTTAACTTGGCTGATAGTTTTGTGGTCTTTTGATCTTGAGTAATTGCTTTATACCCCCACTGGCTATGTGTTTGAAGTTTTGAATGTTCTTTCGTATGTGTCTTCGATTCGATTGTCCAATTGTCTTCAAAGTGGAACATACATCTGAACGCCTCCGGTTCGTTTTGGTAAAGTAGTTCCTAACGGTAGTGTGGCCGAGAGGTCAAAGGCGCTGGATTAAGGCTCCAGTCTCTTAGGAGGCGTGGGTTCAAATCCCACCACTGCCAAAAGACTGTCAGTTGAATGTATTGGCTACTTGCAGCTGATCTACTATAAGAAGATATCTTGTTGTTCAAAACTGCCACAGCCAGCTAAGCTCTGTAGCATAAGGAATGTCCAATGAAGCGTGCAGGAGGTAGTTTCACTCCAGTCTCGTTTTCAAACAAGGTAACACTGTGCACCTTCCCATTGAGGCACATTGCTTCACATTTGCCAATCTTTTCCTCCAAGTCCAGTTGATTTAACTGATAAGCAAACCCAAGAAACCATAGACTGTGTTCATCTGAAACTGGTTCAGTGTATAAGAGCAGAGTGGCGCAGCATAAGCGTGCTGGGCCCATAACCCAGAGGTCGATGGATCGAAACCATCCTCTGCTAAAACAATCCTTTATCCACTCCCATGTTATCTGTTATGTTTCCCTTTCCTTCTGAACATGAACTAAACTACTGCTGAAAGTGACTTGCTTTGGCTTTTGAAATTGAAAATTTGACAGAATAGACCCAAGAGTTGAAGCCCTTAACTTGGCTGATAGTTTTGTGGTCTTTGGACCTTGAGTAATTGCTTTATACCCCCACAGGGTATGTGTTTGAAGTTTTGAATGTTCTTCCGTATGTGTCTTCGATTTGATTGTCCAATTGTCATCAAAGTGGAATATACATCTGAACGCCTCCGGTTCGTTTTGGTAAAGTAGTTCATAACGGTAGTGTGGCCGAGTGGTCAAAGGCGCTGGATTAAGGCTCCAGTCTCTTAGGAGGCGTGTGTTCAAATCCCACCACTGCCAAAAGACTGTCAGTTGAATGTATTGGCTACTTGCAGCTGATCTACTATAAGAAGATCTCTTGTTGTTCAAAACTGCCACAGCCAGCTAAGCTCTGTAGCATAAGGAATGTCCAATGAAGCGTGCAGGAGGTAGTTTCTCTCCAGTCTCGTTTTCAAACAAGGTAACACTGTGCACCTTCCCATTGAGGCACATTGCTTCACATTTGCCAATCTTTAACTCCAAGTCCAGTTGATTTAACTGATAAGCAAACCCAAGAAACCATAGACTGTGTTCATCTGAAACTGGTTCAGTGTATAAGAGCAGAGTGGCGCAGCGGAAGCGTGCTGGGCCCATAACCCAGAGGTCGATGGATCGAAACCATCCTCTGCTAAAACAATCCTTTATCCACTCCCATGTTATCTGTTATGTTTCCCTTTCCTTCTGAACATGAACTCACCTCCTGCTGAAAGTGACTTGCTTTGGCTTTTGAAATTGAAAATTTGACAGAATAGACCCAACAGTTGAAGCCCTTAACTTGGCTGATAGTTTTGTGGTCTTTTGATCTTGAGTAATTGCTTTATACCCCCACTGGCTATGTGTTTGAAGTTTTGAATGTTCTTTCGTATGTGTCTTCGATTCGATTGTCCAATTGTCTTCAAAGTGGAACATACATCTGAACGCCTCAGGTTCGTTTAGGTAAAAACCAGTTCCTAACGGTAGTGTGGCCGAGTGGTCAAAGGTGCTGGATTAAGGCTCCAGTCTCTTAGGAGGCGTGGGTTCAAATCCCACCACTGTCAGTTGAATGTATTGGCTACTTGCAGCTGATCTACTATAAGAAGATCTCTTGTTATTCAAAACTGCAACAGCCAGCTAAGCTATGTAGCATAAGTAATGTCCAATGAAGCATGCAGGAGGTAGTTTCTCTCCAGTCTCGTTTTCAAACAAGGTAACACTGTGCACCTTCCGATTGAGGAACATTGCTTCACATTTGCCAATATTTTCCTCCATGTCCAGTTAACGTAACTGATAACCAAACCCAAGAAACCATAGACTGTCTTCATCTGAAACTGGTTCAGTGTATAAGAGCAGAGTGGCGCAGCGGAAGCATGCTGGGCCCATAACCCAGAGGTCGATGGATCGAAACCATCCTCTGCTAAAGGAATGCTTTATCCACTCCCATGTTATCTGTTATGTTTCCCTTTCCTTCTGAACATGAACTCACCACCTGCTGAAAGTGACTTGCTTTGGCTTTTGAAGTTGAAAATGTGACAGAATAGACCCAAGATTTGAAGCCCTTAACTTGGCTGATAGTTTTGTGGTCTTTTGACCTTGAGTAATTGCTTTATATCCCCGCAGGGTATGTGTTTGAAGTTTCCAATGTTCTTCCGTATGTGTCTTCGATTTGATTGTCCAATTGTCATCAAAGTGGAATATACATCTGAACGCCTCCGGTTTGTTTTGGTAAAAACTAGTTCCTAATGGTAGTGTGGCCGAGTGGTCAAAGGCGCTGGATTAAGGCTCCAGTCTCTTAGGAGGCGTGGGTTCAAATCCCACCACTGCTAAATGATACAGTTGAATGTATTGGCTACTTGCAGCTGATCTACTATAAGAAGATATCTTGTTGTTCAAAACTATAACAAGAAGCTAAGCTCTGTAGCATAAGGAATTTCCAATGATTCGTGCAGGAGGTAGTTTCTCTCCAGTCTTGTTTTCAAACAAGGTAACACTGTGCACCTTCCCATTCACATTTGCCAATCTTTTCCTCCAAGTCCAGTTGATTTAACTGATAAGCAAACCCAAGAAACCATAGACTGTGTTCATCTGAAACTGGTTCAGTGTATAAGAGCAGAGTGGCGCAGCGGAAGCGTGCTGGGCCCATAACCCAGAGGTCGATGGATCGAAACCATCCTCTGCTAAAACAATCCTTTATCCACTCCCATGTTATCTGTTATGTTTCCCTTTCCTTCTGAACATGAACTCACCACCTGCTGAAAGTGACTTGCTTTGGCTTTTGAAGTTGAAAATTTGACAGAATAGACCCAACCGTAGAAGCCCTTAACTTGGCTGATAGTTTTGTGGTCTTTTGACCTTGAGTAATTGCTTTATACCCCCACAGGGTATGTGTTTGAAGTTTTGAATGTTCTTCCGTATGTGTCTTCGATTTGATTGTCCAATTGTCATCAAAGTGGAATATACATCGGAACGCCTCCGGTTCGTTTTGGTAAAAACAAGTTCCTAACGGTAGTGTGGCCGAGTGGTCAAAGGCGCTGGATTAAGGCTCCAGTCTCTTAGGTGGCGTGGGTTCAAATCCCACCACTGCCAAAAGACTACAGTTGAATGTATTGGCTACTTGCAGCTGATCTACTATAAGAAGATCTCTTGTTGATCGCAACAGCCAGCTAAGCTCTGCAGCATTAGGAATGTCCAATGAAGCGTGCAGGAGGTACTTTGTCTCCAGTCTCGTTTTCAAACAAGGTAACACTGTGCACCTTCCCATTGAGGCACATTGCTTCACATTTGCCAATCTTTTCCTCCAAGTCCAGTTGATTTAACTGATAAGCAAACCCAAGAAACCATAGACTGTGTTCATCTGAAACTGGTTCAGTGTATAAGAGCAGAGTGGCGCAGCGGAAGCGTGCTGGGCCCATAACCCAGAGGTCGATGGATCGAAACCATCCTCTGCTAAAACAATCCTTTATCCACTCCCATGTTATCTGTTATGTTTCCCTTTCCTTCTGAACATGAACTCACCACCTGCTGAAAGTGACTTGCTTTGGCTTTTGAAGTTGAAAATTTGACAGAATAGACCCAACCGTAGAAGCCCTTAACTTGGCTGATAGTTTTGTGGTCTTTTGACCTTGAGTAATTGCTTTATACCCCCACTGGCTATGTGTTTGAAGTTTTGAATGTTCTTTCGTATGTGTCTTCGATTCGATTGTCCAATTGTCTTCAAAGTGGAACATACATCTGAACGCCTCCGGTTCGTTTTGGTAAAGAAGTTCCTAACGGTAGTGTGGCCGAGAGGTCAAAGGCGCTGGATTAAGGCTCCAGTCTCTTAGGAGGCGTGGGTTCAAATCCCACCACTGCCAAAAGACTGTCAGTTGAATGTATTGGCTACTTGCAGCTGATCTACTATAAGAAGATATCTTGTTGTTCAAAACTGCCACAGCCAGCTAAGCTCTGTAGCATAAGGAATGTCCAATGAAGCGTGCAGGAGGTAGTTTCACTCCAGTCTCGTTTTCAAACAAGGTAACACTGTGCACCTTCCCATTGAGGCACATTGCTTCACATTTGCCAATCTTTTCCTCCAAGTCCAGTTGATTTAACTGATAAGCAAACCCAAGAAACCATAGACTGTGTTCATCTGAAACTGGTTCAGTGTATAAGAGCAGAGTGGCGCAGCATAAGCGTGCTCGGCCCATAACCCAGAGGTCGATGGATCGAAACCATCCTCTGCTAAAACAATCCTTTATCCACTCCCATGTTATCTGTTATGTTTCCCTTTCCTTCTGAACATGAACTCACCTACTGCTGAAAGTGACTTGCTTTGGCTTTTGAAATTGAAAATTTGACAGAATAGACCCAAGAGTTGAAGCCCTTAACTTGGCTGATAGTTTTGTGGTCTTTGGACCTTGAGTAATTGCTTTATACCCCCACAGGGTATGTGTTTGAAGTTTTGAATGTTCTTCCGTATGTGTCTTCGATTTGATTGTCCAATTGTCATCAAAGTGGAATATACATCTGAACGCCTCCGGTTCGTTTTGGTAAAGTAGTTCATAACGGTAGTGTGGCCGAGTGGTCAAAGGCGCTGGATTAAGGCTCCAGTCTCTTAGGAGGCGTGTGTTCAAATCCCACCACTGCCAAAAGACTGTCAGTTGAATGTATTGGCTACTTGCAGCTGATCTACTATAAGAAGATCTCTTGTTGTTCAAAACTGCCACAGCCAGCTAAGCTCTGTAGCATAAGGAATGTCCAATGAAGCATGCAGGAGGTATTTTCTCTCCAGTCTTGTTTTCAAACAAGGTAACACTGTGCACCTTCCCATTGAGGCACATTGCTTCACATTTGCCAATCTTTTCCTCCAAGTCCAGTTGATTTAACTGATAAGCAAACCCAAGAAACCATAGACTGTGTTCATCTGAAACTGGTTCAGTGTATAAGAGCAGAGTGGCGCAGCGGAAGCGTGCTGGGCCCATAACCCAGAGGTCGATGGATCGAAACCATCCTCTGCTAAAACAATCCTTTATCCACTCCCATGTTATCTGTTATGTTTCCCTTTCCTTCTGAACATGAACTCACCTACTGCTGAAAGTGACTTGCTTTGGCTTTTGAAATTGAAAATTTGACAGAATAGACCCAACAGTTGAAGCCCTTAACTTGGCTGATAGTTTTGTGGTCTTTTGATCTTGAGTAATTGCTTTATACCCCCACTGGCTATGTGTTTGAAGTTTTGAATGTTCTTTCGTATGTGTCTTCGATTCGATTGTCCAATTGTCTTCAAAGCGGAACATACATCTGAACGCCTCAGGTTCGTTTAGGTAAAAACTAGTTCCTAACGGTAGTGTGGCCGAGTGGTCAAAGGTGCTGGATTAAGGCTCCAGTCTCTTAGGAGGCGTGGGTTCAAATCCCACCACCGCCAAAAGACTGTCAGTTGAATGTATTGGCTACTTGCAGCTGATCTACTATAAGAAGATCTCTTGTTATTCAAAACTGCAACAGCCAGCTAAGCTATGTAGCATAAGTAATGTCCAATGAAGCATGCAGGAGGTAGTTTCTCTCCAGTCTCGTTTTCAAACAAGGTAACACTGTGCACCTTCCGATTGAGGAACATTGCTTCACATTTGCCAATATTTTCCTCCATGTCCAGTTAACGTAACTGATAACCAAACCCAAGAAACCATAGACTGTCTTCATCTGAAACTGGTTCAGTGTATAAGAAAAGAGTGGCGCAGCGGAAGCGTGCTGGGCCCATAACCCAGAGGTCGATGGATCGAAACCATCCTCTGCTAAAGGAATCCTTTATCCACTCCCATGTTATCTGTTATGTTTCCCTTTCCTTCTGAACATGAACTCACCACCTGCTGAAAGTGACTTGCTTTGGCTTTTGAAGTTGAAAATGTGACAGAATAGACCCAAGAGTTGAAGCCCTTAACTTGGCTGATAGTTTTGTGGTCTTTTGACCTTGAGTAATTGCTTTATACCCCCACAGGGTATGTGTTTGAAGTTTTGAATGTTCTTCCGTATGTGTCTTCGATTTGATTGTCCAATTGTCATCAAAGTGGAATATACATCGGAACGCCTCCGGTTCGTTTTGGTTAAAACTAGTTCCTAACGGTAGTGTGGCCGAGTGGTCAAAGGCGCTGGATTAAGGCTCCAGTCTCTTAGGTGGCGTGGGTTCAAATCCCACCACTGCCAAAAGACTACAGTTGAATGTATTGGCTACTTGCAGCTGATCTACTATAAGAAGATCTCTTGTTGATCGCAACAGCCAGCTAAGCTCTGCAGCATTAGGAATGTCCAATGAAGCGTGCAGGAGGTACTTTGTCTCCAGTCTCGTTTTCAAACAAGGTAACACTGTGCACCTTCCCATTGAGGCACATTGCTTCACATTTGCCA